>NC_060902.1:2368644-2586144 GCF_014805685.1 Silurus meridionalis
GTGTGCGGGATGTGAGTGAGGAGCGTTCCGGGGTTGTGGGTCTGGTTTTTGCGGAGTTTTTGTGTTGTTTTTCGGGGCTCTTTGCGGCCTTGTGGTTCAGGGTGCACGCATACTTCCGTACTACACAGCACGCGACAGGTAGAGTAGTGCACTATTCTTTCCTAAGGCTCAGGGCGCTAGTGTGCATTCAGGCTTACTGAACCTTCAGCTCATTAAATGCGATTTAAATGTGTTTCAGCGCAACTTCAGCATCATCATGACCTCCTGGGATGCAAGAATCTCCTCTTTATTATTCAGTCCCACTCAGTTCTTGTCTCGCACCACCTCTGAGATGTTTTTAGCAGAACTTCTGGACAATCTGAGGGATGACAAAACAAATGACAGCAAGAAGGTAAGCAAAGATGGAGAAAATGAGTACTCAGTTTTCTTTATTTTCTTCTTTTTTTGTATAATTTCCAAGCCACCTACTGTTGATTTTTATTTATTATTTATAATATTATTATTATTGTTGTTGTTGTTGTTGTTATAGGTTGACATTGTCGTGGCCAGTTATCATCAATGGTATCATCAATGCTTCAAGTGTGCTGATTGTAATCACCCTTTAAACACCTCTTTGAATATTCAGACTTGGCTGTGTGTTACAAAAATATATTTCATGCACGGCAAAAAATACACTAATAAAAAAAGGGTAAAAAGCTCTATAACATCTTACATTGAAACCTAATAAAAATAAGAGGATGTATGGATTTTCTACAGTGGCTTAGAAAATCCCTTTAGAAGCTTTAGAACCTTTAAAAATGTCTTCCTCATGAAGTCTCAGGGTGTTTTTCCTTTACACCGTCACCACTGGATCGAACATTAGAGTTAACCTATAGGCACTAAAGTATGGATGGATAGATGGATGGATAGATGGATGGACTTTTGTGAATGAAGCTTGAAAGGTCACCAGCATGGCCTCCACAAGACCTCTAAACGTGTGCTGTTTTATCAGGTTACCAAGCCGTAAGCAGCAGATCCTTTAAGTCCAATCATCCCATTGACTTTTACACCCATTTGGGATGAGAGATCGGACTAGTTGGGCTAGCCTTAGCCTACCTTGTGTGGTCAGGACACTCAGTGATTCACCTGGTGTCTTTCCTTAGACCACATTTTTGTAATTATTGACCACTGCATAACCGAAACACCCCGAAAGACCTGCTGTTTGAGAGATACTTATACACATTGTATACATTGTATATAGCAGTTGCAGTGATGACTGGTAGCTGCACATTATTGCCTGATGTCCGATGTCGCACCATAAAAGAAAAATGTGCGGCAAGCAAAGAAATGATCAGGTGTATTTTGGATCAGGTGCCTTCATCGTTTTTCATTTGATTGTGAAACAAAAATTAGTTGTAAGATTTGAAACCTTTTGAACGTCATATAAGAATCTGAACGATTTTCTCTTCTGTTTATACTAGATACTCCTGTTGTCCGTATTCTTGGAGCATCCCACGGTCCTTTGCACGACCACGTCCGCTGGAGAGCAGACGGCGCATGAGCTCGTCTCTATTCTCAACTGTACTCCACAGAAATCGGTCGGTCTAAAATGCCACCTCCTGCTGGCCATCACCAGTGTTTTGATTTGCACCTCGTGCTTGGCCGACCGAACCAAAGTCGCGGAGGACTATTTGAGCTTTTTGTTTTCATTGATTCAGGACACAAACGATAATGTGGGAGGTCCGACTCATCACGCGGTCAGAGCCGGGGCTTGCGAGTGTCTCAGAGAAATGGAAACCTGCCAGCCAGGCCTTCTGTCTCAAAAGCTCGAGGCTCTTTATTACCTTAAGCAGCAGGAAACCACCGTTCTGCATCAGTCCTATTGCATGCTCTACACAGAGGTGCTCAAGAACGCGATCCGATTTTTGACACAAGAAAAGGATGTGGATAACGCTAAGCTTCGAGCGTCTTAGCGGGAAATGAAGGCTTTTTGTGGAAGTTTCCCCAGTTTACAAAGTCCAACCTGTCTGTCAGCATGGCTCAAGCTTCACAACTACCGACAACGCTGGACTTCAAAGAGCTGAAGTCCATAATGTCCTTAATCTTGGAGGAATCGTACTTGATGACGTCACCCTCACAGGCCGCCTTGCTTAGGGGGCTTGTCGAGGTGGTAGCGATGGTACCAGGCATCTCTCCGGCCATATTCAAGTCTCAGTTGCTCAGGCTTTTCGGAACGACTGAGGTCGAGCTGATGCACGCCACCCTGTTTATGAAAGGCACGTTCACAGATAGCCTCTTTACTGCTGAGGACGAACATTTCTTGCTTAAGCGGCTCGTAGGAATGGCGCAACATCCCCTTCTGAGAGTTCCCGAGAAGCTCTTTTACATTGACTGCATTCTTCACTTTCCTGAGAACAGACCTATCTCTAGCAGCGGAGAGGAGTGCTTGCCTGTCCTCATTACCCCTAAGCTTACTCTATCCCTCTTCCCTAGTGTATTCAATGACAGCACCACAATGCTTTCTAGACTGAACCTTCTCTGCCTGGTACACCTCGAGGCAAATGAGGAGGAGGACGGCCAAGGTTTGGGATATCTGCTCAATCATGTGATGGCTCTGCTCAGAATAGTGGACAAAAACGGCAGCAGGGAAACTGTGGTGACCTCTTTCAGAGCGATTTACGTATTCCTCGTGCACTTCAACCACATGGAGAATCTCTCAGAGAAACTTGTCCATCGGTTACGCGAGCTGTTTTCCAGAAATTGTCACCTCGCGCCAAATCTGATCAACCTCACCGACCGGATCCAGGAACGCCTTGAGGATTCGCTTTGGTCGGTCCGGTTGTTGAAAGCTCTTCAAAGGTGCATTGTGGAAATGCCTTCTTTGCAACTAACCCTTCAAAGCTTAGGTTGGCATCTCAAAATCTTGGCTCGGGTTGCACAGGAGAGTCAGATCACGCAGAAAAGTAGTATCTGCTTCCTCCGTGACATCCTCGTCAATTCGAACCTTTGCGAAAGGAGGAGCTGGCACGTCGGTACCGCTATCCTCGCGGTATGCCGCAATTTGCTTCAGCACCCTACGTTGAACCAAATGTTCATTGAACTGGCAGATCTTCTTCAGCACATGTCCAGACACTACGAGGACACGGACATTCAAGACCACGCTCGGTTTTACTACACCCTCCTTACCAACTTGTCTTGGAAAAACTTGCCAGTGTCTCGCCAATGCCCCCATCGGAGGACAGGCAAAAATCCGATCCTTGTCTACCATCACTGCAAACGAAGAACTTGGCAGTTGTTCGATAGTTCTCCAGACGGAGAGTTGTATCATTCAGCTTGAAAAGATTTCCCCAAATGATTCTCAGGATTTAGTTCAAACTGCAGAAGTCCCGACTCAGAAGGACTTATACGAGTTTTACCAAGAGCAACTAAAAACCCCCGGCTTTGCCTCAGAGGTCACGTTGAGGTACAACCTGACTCACGCAAACCTCACGGATCCTAGATTCGATCGTATCTTCACCATATGCTTGCATTTTGACGCAGACATGTCGCACTATGCGAAAGTCGAAGACATCTACGTGCCGTGCCTTTTCAGAGACAGGAAGCCGCAACGAGTCAGCGTGAACCTGAAGCCGTATCACCCGTACCCAACAAGATTACGAGTGAGCGCCATTTTCACCACGGAAGACGGCCAGTCCTGGCACACTCATCTACCTGATGTTAGAGTGTCATTCCCTGAGATATTTCTTCCTGTCCCTTTACCGCTAGGTACACCGCCTCAACTTAAAGAGGACATGTTTGATCGGATTTGGGATGCGCTAGCATCCGGGGAACCGAGCGCTTCAGAGACGAGCCTCTTTTGTTTTAAGGCTGAAGGTGACACTCTAGCGGATCTGATTAAGAATTTCCAGAGGTACGTGATTTCACAAGGACCGAACGGGTGGAAGGTCCTGTTTTTCCTTCCACCAACATTTCATGTTTTATTGAATATCAGAGAGGGCGAGGACAGTGTTCAAGTCAGCGTCGCGACAGACAACTGGGAACTGCTCCCTCACGTCAACTCCTACTTACAAAGCCTAACAGTGCCCTGTAACACAGCAACAGACAACAGATCTGGAATTGAGGAGCTCCGGGGTCCTGATATACCTTGTTAGCTGTTGTTGAATTTTTATTGAAATTGATTGAATATGTATTTTTTTAATTGCTTGTCTTGAAAATACAATTGTTTGCACCGAATGATATTTTGATGCCAAAGAAATTTACAGTATGGTGTATATTGACAAATAACTCAAATTGCAGTATTAATAAAAGAAAAATGTGCGGCAAGCAAAGAAATGATCAGGTGTATTTTGGATCAGGTGCCTTCATCGTTTTCATTTGATGCACGCCACCCTGTTTATGAAAGGCACGTTCACAGATAGCCTCTTTACTGCTGAGGACGAACATTTCTTGCTTAAGCGGCTCGTAGGAATGGCGCAACATCCCCTTCTGAGAGTTCCCGAGAAGCTCTTTTACATTGACTGCATTCTTCACTTTCCTGAGAACAGACCTATCTCTAGCAGCGGAGAGGAGTGCTTGCCTGTCCTCATTACCCCTAAGCTTACTCTATCCCTCTTCCCTAGTGTATTCAATGACAGCACCACAATGCTTTCTAGACTGAACCTTCTCTGCCTGGTACACCTCGAGGCAAATGAGGAGGAGGACGGCCAAGGTTTGGGATATCTGCTCAATCATGTGATGGCTCTGCTCAGAATAGTGGACAAAAACGGCAGCAGGGAAACTGTGGTGACCTCTTTCAGAGCGATTTACGTATTCCTCGTGCACTTCAACCACATGGAGAATCTCTCAGAGAAACTTGTCCATCGGTTACGCGAGCTGTTTTCCAGAAATTGTCACCTCGCGCCAAATCTGATCAACCTCACCGACCGGATCCAGGAACGCCTTGAGGATTCGCTTTGGTCGGTCCGGTTGTTGAAAGCTCTTCAAAGGTGCATTGTGGAAATGCCTTCTTTGCAACTAACCCTTCAAAGCTTAGGTTGGCATCTCAAAATCTTGGCTCGGGTTGCACAGGAGAGTCAGATCACGCAGAAAAGTAGTATCTGCTTCCTCCGTGACATCCTCGTCAATTCGAACCTTTGCGAAAGGAGGAGCTGGCACGTCGGTACCGCTATCCTCGCGGTATGCCGCAATTTGCTTCAGCACCCTCGTTGAACCAAATGTTCATTGAACTGGCAGATCTTCTTCAGCACATGTCCAGACACTACGAGGACACGGACATTCAAGACCACGCTCGGTTTTACTACACCCTCCTTACCAACTTGTCTTCGGAAAAACTTGCCAGTGTCCTCGCCAATGCCCCCATCGGAGGACAGGCAAAAATCCGATCCTTGTCTACCATCACTGCAAACGAAGAACTTGGCAGTTGTTCGATAGTTCTCCAGACGGAGAGTTGTATCATTCAGCTTGAAAAGATTTCCCCAAATGATTCTCAGGATTTAGTTCAAACTGCAGAAGTCCCGACTCAGAAGGACTTATACGAGTTTTACCAAGAGCAACTAAAAACCCCCGGCTTTGCCTCAGAGGTCACGTTGAGGTACAACCTGACTCACGCAAACCTCACGGATCCTAGATTCGATCGTATCTTCACCATATGCTTGCATTTTAACGCAGACATGTCGCACTATGCGAAAGTCGAAGACATCTACGTGCCGTGCCTTTTCAGAGACAGGAAGCCGCAACGAGTCAGCGTGAACCTGAAGCCGTATCACCCGTACCCAACAAGATTACGGTGGCGCCATTTTCACCACGGAAGACGGCCAGTCCTGGCACACTCATCTACCTGATGTTAGAGTGTCATTCCTGAGATATTTCTTCCTGTCCCTTTACCGCTAGGTACACCGCCTCAACTTAAAGAGGACATGTTTGATCGGATTTGGGATGCGCTAGCATCCGGGGAACCGAGCGCTTCAGAGACGAGCCTCTTTTGTTTTAAGGCTGAAGGTGACACTCTAGCGGATCTGATTAAGAATTTCCAGAGGTACGTGATTTCACAAGGACCGAACGGGTGGAAGGTCCTGTTTTTCCTTCCACCAATATTTCATGTTTTATTGAATATCAGAGAGGGCGAGGACAGTGTTCAAGTCAGCGTCGCGACAGACAACTGGGAACTGCTCCCTCACGTCAACTCCTACTTACAAAGCCTAACAGTGCCCTGTAACACAGCAACAGACAACAGATCTGGAATTGAGGAGCTCCGGGGTCCTGATATACCTTGTTAGCTGTTGTTGAATTTTTATTGAAATTGATTGAATATGTATTTTTTTAATTGCTTGTCTTGAAAATACAATTGTTTGCACCGAATGATATTTTGATGCCAAAGAAATTTACAGTATGGTGTATATTGACAAATAACTCAAATTGCAGTATTAATAAAAGAAAATCACACAATTCTTATGCATTTTATTCTGTTTCAATGATCATTTTCAGGCAGCAATGTTGCAAAATTTAGGCAAAAGCAACAAGTTTTGTCTATTTTGCAAAACATTCGAAGTAAATCTTCTTACAGAACATGTGACAAATCCTCACGTAAAGGAATAGGATGATATGACCACCTTGTTCCGACCAATCAGAATTGAGAATTCCACAGCGCTGAACATTCGTGCGTCCATTCCAGTCACATCTGAGGAAACAATGGATTCTTTACTGACCACATAATATACACGAGTCTCCTATGACTTATGAATTTTCAAGACTGGAAACTTTCCAGGAATAAACTGCAATCACATGCACACTTATCTCAAGGTTACTGAGGCCACGCCCCCTACCTGCACTATGCATTCCTCATAACATATAAAACACCATTTCTCGAATCCGGCACACGGAATGATGTCAAAAATGTCCATCTTGGCGAGTTTTCACGTAAATTACATAAATATAACGTGCTGTGAGCAATTCTGCAAAAAATTAGACTGACAATTAATTAATTAATTTATTATATTTATATATGGTAATGTTCATATAAATTTCTAATTAATTCCAGTTTCCAACTTGGAATATTTTTCAAAATTCCCACAGATGAAATTCCTGGAAAGTTTGATGAAAGTCTGAAAATTTACCCCCATGCAACCCCCAACCACAAATTTATTCTTCTAAAGCTTTGCCCACTTCCCCACTCGTGTAACTTTGTTATTACTATTTCTGATTATTTATTTTTTTGCAGTTAGATCAGATTATGTCTTACACGTACACACACTCCGGTCAGTTTGAAAGACCCCCGAAGTTTGGTCCGGTGCTGGACGGCAGAGCGCTGCTTTGACTGTTCAGGAGTTTGTCAATTACACTGATTTCAGCATCCCGCTTTTCGACGTCTTCTATCGGGGTCCAGGACATGTCATGCTGCAGTTTGTAAGCGCCAAGGAACTCGTGTGGACAACTGGGACCCCATTCCTTTAAATAAATAAAGCATTTTTGATAGCATGGATGGGCCCGTTTACAATTACTGTAACAAATTTCATTTATTTTTCTTTTATAGAAGTCCATAACAGCACTTTTCCCTCTGCTATAATGCTGCTTACGCTTTCCATTAAGAATATTACATGAGCTTCAGATGAATGCTTTACCTTCGGGGAGAGTATAGAGAAGTACCGCTGGCCTGATTCACGTGTGTACAGGTAATACATGTTTCCTGGCTTCTTCACAACATTGCAGGCTGCGTGGTGGAGATCGGCGTCCCTCTTTGCATCCTCTAACACCTGATATACAATATATTTAGAGGAGAAATAACAAACAGTTCATCTTAAATGGATTTTAACCGATAGCCAGGTTGGATCGTATTTGCCGATAACCAATTAAACACCCGATAGTTTGTAAAATGGATACTGGATAAAAAAATAAATAAAAAAAAGAAGAAAACCCAACGTAACACTCCATCTAAAAAAAATATTGACCTTCCTTTAAAATAAATGTAATTTCAATGCTCTAGCTTTTGTGAAGATATTTATAGATGGCCATTTAAAGCATGACTGTTTGGATTTATAAGATTCCATTTTTAACATTACCTAAAGTTAATAAAGGCTTTAAAAGTGTTGCTGATTGTTTGTTAGTTAAGTTAAACATTTACTAATACCTTTTTAAATAAAGTTCGTTTTCAAACAGCGCTGTAGAGGCGGCTCCTGTATAATCACAACAGACCTTCACAGCTGCTCTGGAAACAAACGCGACCCGGAAAAACTATGGGAATGGATTTTTGACGATAGCGCCAGCAATCGGCAAACGTCGTCAATTAATCGGTAAAACCGATGAATCGGTGGATCTTGAGTACCTGTAGAGTAGTATTGCATCCTTCATATCTCCAAAAGTTTTAAAGTTAAATTCGGGAAGTGTTCCATTCCTCTTGTCCTCTTCAATTCCGCAAAAAATATGCTTTTTGTCTGTTTAAGCATTAAATATAACCATAATGTCCAGGACTGTTCTCTCTTGTTATTACAGTTATATACAATCTTTCCTTTAACAGTTTTTCTTTATTTTTCTTTAATAAATAATAAAACAAAACAATCCCATTCACAGTCATTTGACTGAGAAACCGTAAAGAACTCCGTTCTTCCTTCATGGACCACGATTACGCACATGTATTCTTTTAATTTGGCATGTACAGTACAAGCGAGCTGTTCTAACCTTCACCACTGTCAAAACCGCTGTTATAGAAAATGAACAAAACGATCAGATCTGAGAATTCCACAACAATGCGATCGGAATGTTTTTCACCTTCCTCGCTTGCTCCTGCAGGTATCTTATTTGATCCGCGATGACTGTCAACCTGTTGCAAGCGTTTGCTCGAATAAATTCGTCTCCCTTAAGAAAAAACAAGGACATGCTGTTGAATAGCAGGAACGGTATGATGTGCAAAGATCGATCTGAAAACTTTTCTGCGTACCTTCTGAACATGCTCAGCCAGAGCCACGAGGTCCATGGGATCTCCCACTCGGTTGGTGTGGTAAGAGCTCACCAGTTCCAGGCTGTTTGGTTTGCTGTTGGTTTCCACCAGCGTGACTGAAAATATTAACATGAAACGTCAATGACAGAAGGATCAGGTGCTGATAAGCTGTAACATCTAAATTGAACTAAATATATATATATCCATCCATCCTAAGTGATAACAGCTGTGCGTCGTATAAATGTTCAAAGCCACACGTCTATTCATCATATTTATGTTTTTTTCCGCTAGACAGAACCATACAAATGTGTGTATCTTGTATTGGATTTGGAGAAGCGCCATGTGTCTAACATCCAGCAGCTCCGTGATGTCATTAAGGAGGAGTGGAAGAGGATCCCAACAACAACCTGTGCAGCTCTGGTGAATTCCATACCAGGAGGATTAAAGCAGTGCTACATAACAATGGTGCTCACACACAATATTGACACTTTGGTCACAGTTTTGACATGTTCACTGAGGGTGCACGCACTTTTGTTGGCAGTTATTTAGACAATAATGACTGTATGTTGAGTTATTTTCAGAGAACAGTAAATCTGTACTGCTATCCAAACTGCACATTAAGTAATTATATATATATATATATATATATATATATATATATATATATATATATATATTTATATATATATATATATATATATATATATATATATATATATATATATATAATGAGGAAAAGGCTGATTATAGGAACAAATTGATGTAATCTTTTTTTTTTTTGACTGCTTCAAAACAGCATAAAGTTTGATGCGAAAGAACGAAAGATGGCTTTTACTTGTCACGTGTACATTACAACACAGTCAAATTCTTTGCATATCTCAGCTAAGTTTGGAGGCTGGGGTCAGAGTGCGGGGTCAGAGTGCGGGGTCAATCATGATACAGGGCCTTGCTCAAGGGCCCCAAAAGTGGCAGCTTGACAATAGTGGGGCTTGAACTCCTTACCTTTAGAGTCCTTATATAATAGTGCACTTTATAATAGTAAAAAAAATAAATCTCAAGATATTTATTATGAATTATAATTATAGTGAAGTTAGATTTTCTCTAAAAGAATGATCAGCTGTAAAAGAAGTGTGTATAAAGACAAAGTGCATTATTTTATCCTGTTATAAAACCTGGTTGTCATTATTTTTTATTCCTGATAGTCCTGTAAATACAGTGTTTATGCTCAGTGTCCACGCTGTATTCTGACCTGTGTTTCCTCTGTCACTCTGATTCACCAAACTCACAGCTTTATCCATTTGCCAGCGCGGATGATGACCTATATTATTCTAATATTAAGATTTAATTAAAGTTAAAAATTATATCAAAAGAGTGCATTAATGTTTATATCATTTCAATTCTAGTTTCATTAACAACGAGCCATAAAAAATATACAGATTCGGCAAGACAACTTTGCCAGCCTGCTCTTTCCTGGGTCTTTCTCATGTGTTAGTAGGCTTACTCAAACGCCTGACGAAAAACACAGACAAAAATAGTTTCTCGCGACAAAACTACATTTTTGTAAATAATACTGTAATTTATGTAGAATAAGATATTATAAGTGTAAGTGGAATAATAATATTTTAATTTATAAATAAATAATTTGTTCCAGCACTTTGTGGTCACCGAAAATATGATTAAGGCCCAACGCGTCAACCGAGCCGCCATCTTGGAAAGGTCATCTGTTTTATATTTGCACTAATAAATATAAAATATATTTTTGTTTATTTAGTTTTTGCTTAAATCGATGTTTAGTTAAATTATGAGTGCAATTATATAAATCAAAGTATTTCTGCTCCTACAGCCCCGCCCACTATATCTACAACTTTACATACCATAGATACTATTTTTTTATTGTACACTTAATCATTCAACATTCATACCATAATGAAATATTACAAACATATTCATATTTTATAAAGGAAGGAAAAGAATGAGAAAAAAAACGTAAAAAAAAAGAAAGAGAAAATAGAATAACAAGAAGGGTAGACATATATTATTATATTATTTTTAAAAAGGAGGAGTTTAGATTTTTAAGTGTAATCATGGTTCTGGTTGCTTTCCGACTTGTAAGGTTTTAAAATAAATGTGTAAGTCAGTTTTGAAGTGATTTACATTTACGTTTGTGTACATAAACTTATTTATTTAGAGTTTCAACTCCGCCCACTCCAACTACAACCCCGCCCACTACAGATACAAACCCAACTACAACCCCGCCCTTTATAACCATCGCCCCGCCCACTTCCTTGGACAGGAGTGAAAAGTTTGCAGGTTTTGGTGGAGATCTGGGATGAAAGTTCTTCTCGAGGAGGTCCCGATGTTCACCATGATGTCCTCCGCGGTGCGCCTCCTGGCTCCTCTCCTCCTCCTGCTGTTCTTCACCGTTCCCGAGCCGGGATCCTGTGAGGCGGAGGTCAGCGGCGTCCTGGAGCCGTACGACCTGCTGTTCGACAACGCCGTGGAGGCGTACTATAAGCAGGACTGGCTCTCGGTCATCCTGAACATGGAGCGAGCGCTGAGGACCAAAGAGACGGTGCGCAGTGCGAAGGCGCGGTGTCGCCGGTCGTGCGCCGACCTCGCCGCCTTCCAGAGCGCCGGAGCCCACGAGCCCGTCCCGCTGCCCGGCGCCGGTCCCGTGGAGGACCTCGGCTTCTTCCAGCGCATCCTGCAGAGGGCCGACTGCATGAGACGCTGCGAGGAGGAGAAACTCGGGCCGTCGTCCGTGCACAAGATCAGCGACGAGGTGGAGCTCGAGTTTAAGAAAAGGACGCCTTATAATTACCTGCAAGTGGCTTATTTCAAGGTAAACGCAAAAATCCTCTCATTCACTGCCCTTCTTCGCATGTAACACTTCCCTTCATGCACCTTTCAAAGGACTTCTTTCACCAAGAAACACACGAAATAAACGCTTTAATAAACCCTTATAATAAACCACAAGTTATTTTTCACGTCCCAATGATGAATGAACTTTTCAAGGAATCGACTCTTTCGAATCCCAAAACGACTCACTGCCTTTATTTCAAGAGTTCACTTACATTTTATCTTTGAGAATTTACTTTCGCAATCTGATGCGTTACAGATAACCGATTCGCTTTCCATTGACTTAAAATCTCGTTAAATAATTAAAAAATCACTAATTTACTAATCCCATTGTAAGTATACAGCTCTGTTGACTCATTATCGGTCATGACGTTCTAGCTATTGATTTCTCTTATACCAGTTATCAATTACGAGTAGTTTCATAAAATATTGATTCGAATTTACATGAAAAATGTAGAATTGCTAACATTTCCCCCAAAAAACACTGGTTTTCTATTCGAGTCGACTCTCAGCCAGAGGAGTCGATTCCTTTCCAAACGACCCCCCTCTCTCCAGTGATTTTCGGGTGCCACGTCTTTAGGTGGAGTTAAAGTGGTACGTGCCGAGACACATTTAAAGTTGCTGGAAAGTTCCCTCAAAGTCAGCGATATTTCCATTCAATCCTGAATGATAAAAATATTTAGCATTTTATATAAAATTAAATTAAACAAAACTGCTTTTATTCTCTATTCAAGTGCTAACGTGAGATGGTACATCCCAAATAGGATCAAAAGCGGTAACCATGGTGATGTTTTTTGGCGTATGCGGAAGTAATTAGTTTATTAACTTGTAATAACTTGAATATAAACTGTAATTAGGATAAAAATACCAATACAAATATACCATTAAAATTTAAATATTTAATATACTATAATCTTTTTTATTCAAACCGATATCTTATATCCTTATGTCCTAATTCATTATTTTTTCATTAGATTAATTTATTTATTAGAAATTTTTCAACGTTTCACCACATCAAAGATTATGAATTTGTTATTGCGTGACATTTTTCTTTATAAAATATTGTTCCTCTCACCCTGTAACTTTGACGTAATTCCAAATGCAGTATATGATAAATATTTTTGTCAGTTTGCCATTTTATAATAATAAAAATAGTTTTTTTGTAAATCCAGCACAGTATAACTTATGCAATGACAATTGTAATTAATACGATCGATGCGCGCGTGTCCGCAGATAAACAAGCTGGATAAAGCTGTTGCCGCGGCGAACACGTTCTACATAGCGAACCCGGACCACATGGAGATGAGACAGAACCTGGAATATTACGGCATGATGGCAGGCGTGCAGGACACGGACTATAAGGACCTCGAGGCCAGGCCGCACATGGTGAGACGCATTGGTGATGTCGAAACGCTCGGGATCGCCTTTACACTGAGTTAAAAATGACACGTAAGATGCGATGTTTCAGGACGAGTTTCTGGACGGGAAGCGGCTGTACAGCGCAGACGATTTTCCCTCCTCCATCGGATACTTCGAGAAGGCGCTCGAGGAGTATTTCGACGCCGACGCGGAGTGCCGGGCGCTGTGCGAGGGCGAGTACGAATACGACGGATACAACTACATGGAGTACAGCGCCGACCTTTTCCAGTCCATCACAGGCAAGTGGCGGCGGGTTTCGTTTTAGAGAGCGTTTCCTGTGTATCGGTGTTTACACGGCTGATTCTTTTCCTACAGATCACTACCTGTACGTTCTGAACTGCAAGCAGAACTGCGCTGTGGAGCTGGCGTCCACCGCCGGAAGTCAAAAACCGTTCGAAGACTTCCTGCCTTCACATTTGAACTACCTCCAGTTTTCCTACTATAACAGTACGACGCATGATCAGTTCATCCCAGTAGCCCATTTGTTTAAGAGCGTATCAAACGCATGTTGAAAACCGTGTCTCTTTTTCCAGGTGAGCAGTACGAGAAGGCCATCGAATGTGCTAAAACCTTCCTCCTTTTCCATCCTGACGATCAAGTGATGAAGCAGAACTTGGCGTATTACTCAGTCATACTGGGAGAAGATAAAGCTGCTGCTATTACAGCCAGAAAGGTTCTCACATCCTACACGACTCTACTAACGTTTATCAGAGCTGAACAATTTTGTCTGGTTGTTTGACCCCCGTTCGCATTTCCGCCTGGTGTTTATTTACCTTTTGGCTTGTTGAAACGTCACAGCAATGAATAAAAAACACTTAAAGGCGAGGACAGTTCTGCATTTGGTCTGAAGTAAAACAGCAGACAAAAAACATGAAGAAATTATGTTCCACTAGATTTTTGGAGATTGTAGGTGAGGTGAGGAGACCTGGGGTGCAGTCAGCGTTCACATTCACACTCAAGGGTTGAGTTCAGAGCTTTATAGCAGGAGATCTTCCACTTCAACCCATGTAAAGCATAACTTCATGGAGCTGGCATTGCCATGCTGGAACAAGGTTTGGGTCTCCCAGTACAAGCGAAGGGTAAATTTCATTCCACAGCATCCAAAGACGTCTTATACAATAACAGTTTGCAGAAGAAGCACATATGGCTGAAAAGTCGGGTGTCCCAATACTTTTGGGGATGTAATTGGTAATAAAGTATTGATGTGGTTATTACTCTTGTGCCTCCAGGTGGTTGAGCAGTACATCAAAAATTCCTTGCTGGAGAAAGAGCTCTTGTACTTTGGATATGAAATTTTTGGAATCGCGTTCGTCGATCCGGTAAGTGTTGTTTTTTTTTATCCCAAACCTGACGTTCGTTATGTATTCTGATTTCCTCACGCACTCTCTCTCTCTCTCTCTCTCTCTCTCTCTCTCTCTCTCTCTCCTTGTGTTTTTCAGGACACGTGGACACCGGAAGAGATCATGCCTAAGAAACTCAGGGACAAGCAAAAGTAATAAACAATTCTGATATTTGATTCTTAACCCTGAGATCTGCAGTGAGTACACTATATGGTTAAGAGTATTGGGACACCTGCGGTTGAAGGCTTTGGTCTTTGGATGCTGTAGCATGACATTTTTCTTTCACTTGAACTAGGAGACCCAAAACCCGTTCCAGCATGACAATGCCCCTGTGCACAAACAAATCTTCTGGTCAGGTGTCCACAAACTTTTGTCCATATACTGTGCAGTTGAAACTTTTAACGTTTCTTGTCAGGTGGCATTTTCTTCACATATATATAATATAAAGTTTGATCTATTCTTTTATTAATGTTTTTATTGATTTTGCTTTAAAAAAACTTTTTCTACAATATACTAAACATCTTCAGGACCGAGGACGTTCTTAATGTGCGTGTGTGTGTGTGTGTGTATATGAGGTAGAGACAGCAGTATAAAATGTTTTTGTTTGATATTGTGTGTATATATAAAATCATCGTCAGCCTCTCAGAGCATGTGTCTGTGGTGTTCAGGGCTGACAGAGAGACCGCAGCTCGTATCACAGAGGAGATCAGCAATCTCATGAAGGACATCGAGACGCTAGTGGAGGAGAAGAACAAGGAGTCATCGGACATAGCCACACTACTTAAAGATGGTGAGCATGGCGATGGTTGCACACACCCTTAAGAAAAATCAAAATCAAGATGAAATGTGTTTAAATGTACTATGTGTTGCTGCTAGGGTCAGTACATTGACACCTCCTCCAGAGGACAGCTTGGTGCTCGACGGCATCACGGTCAGCATGACGTCCAAAACTCTGAACGGTTCCCAGAGAGTCGTGCTGGACGGAGTCATCACAGCCGACGAGTGCCGCGAATTACACCGCCTTTCAAACGTACGTGTTTCGATTCTCTGTACTGAATAAACCCCCCGTGTGATACAGGGATACAGGTGTCTCACACGCGGAGTGAGATTTCATGATTCTGACTCCTGAGTCATGATTCAGGAGTCAGAGGAGTCACGATTCATGACAGGAGACTTCAGATTATGACTTGAGGAGTCATGATTCAGGAGTCGGAGGAGTCACGATTCATGACTTGACATGAGGAGTCATGATTCAGGAGTCATTTTTTGCACATAGTGTAGCTTAGAACATTTCTTGAACATATCTAATGCATACAAAAGTATTCTTAGAAATGAGGAAAAGAAAATCAGACAGAAAAACAAATAAATTCTGGATAAATAAAAAGAAAGTAAAGATGCCTTGTACTTGTCACATGTTGATACACTATCCCTGGGGCAAAGAGGGTTTAAGGGCCTTTCTCAAGGGCCCCAAGAGAGACAATACCGGGGCTTGAACCCACAACCTTCCGTTTACATTCATGCATTTGGCAGACGCCCTTATCTTCAATTCAGAGGCTGTGTGCTTGCTGTAGCACCTTTCTGTCGTAGTTTATCATGAAACAGATGATCAGGAGAATCAGAGTAGGTGTGTGTCCTGCTCAAGTGAAGCTCAGCATTGCAAACGTGTTCAGTTACCACGTTTGACCTTTTTGCTTTAGACGGCGGCGCAGAAAGGCGACGGCTACCGGGGAAGGCCGAGCCCTCACTCTCCCAGCGAGATGTTCCAGGGTGTCACTATTCTCAAAGCGCTCAAGGTGAGACTTTTGTGGAAAGTTCTTCTACATCGTGTTTTTTTTTTTTTTTTTCTAAAGATTGTCGTTATGGTATTTAGATGTCTGTGATGTTACCATTTGTCCACTCCTGTAGATCAGACCTGAGATATGTGTGTGTGTGTGTGTGTGTGTGTGTGTGTGTGTGTGTGTGTGACAGCTCGGTCAGGAAGGCGTGCTCCCCCTGAAGAGCGCTCGTCTGTTCTTTGACCTTAGCGAGAAGGTGCGCAAAGTGGTGGAGTCATACTTCAGCCTCCAGTCTCCTCTGTACTTCTCCTACTCGCACCTGGTTTGCCGCTCCGCCATCGAAGGTGAGAGGAGCTACATCCTGCAGCTCGAATCTGAGAAGTAGATCTACGTATCGTTCAGGCCAAAAATCTGTACACCTAAGTGAAGATATTCAATCTCATTTTTTTTTAACAAAAGTATTGAACCCCCTTCTTCTATGTCAGTACCTTTACTAATGCTCTTGTGGCTGAACGACAAAATCACAAAATCTAGTGGAACATCTTCCCAGAAGAACGGGAAGCAAATGGGGATTAAATGTAGATTAAGATGTTTAATAACCAAATACCAGTCGTATGCTCAGGTATCCAGGAACATTTGTTGATATTGTGTATATGCGTGTTCCTGTGCAGAGAAACAAGAAGACCGAGACGACCTGAGCCACCCGGTGCACGTGGATAACTGCCTCCTGATCTCCGAGCTGAACGAGTGCATCAAAGAGCCGCCAGCATACACACACCGAGACTACAGGTACAACCACGAAACACCAGCGAGCACAACACACAGCCGCGATTCGGTTGTGAGCGCAGTGTAACAGCGTCCGGCCTTTTTCCCCTCAGCGCCATCCTGTACCTCAACGACGACTTCGAAGGAGGAGATTTCATCTTCACCGAGCTCGATGCCAAAACCATCACGGTAAGAAGTTCTCAGATGTGTGCATTAGGAACGTGCTGTAAAGTTTTAGCACTGTGTGTGTGTGTGTGTGTGTGTGTGTGTGTGTGTGTGTGTGTGTGTGTATACCATAAGGTATTTTTCATAACACTTACTGCTTACTTCACTTCCTAAACAGGATTATCTTTCAGAAATGATTTCTCCTTCATATTCATTCACTCTCTTGCTCTCTCTCTGTCTCTCTCTCTCTCTCTCTCTCTCTCTCTCTCTCTCTCTCTCTCTCTGTTTGTGTCTCTGTCTGTCTCATTCTGTGTCTCATTATGTCTTTCTTTCTCTCTCTATCTGTCCATGTCCCTCTCTCTGTCTGTCGGTGTCTCTGTCTCCTTTTGTTTCTCTCTCTGTCTGTCTGTCTGTTTTATTGTGTGTCTCTCCTTCTGTTTTTCTTTCTCTCTATCTCTATGTCTCTCTCTCTCTCTGTCGGTCTTATTCTGTGTCTCATTGTGTGTCTCTCCTTCTGTTTCTCTCTCTGTCTCTTTCTGTTTCTCTCTCTCTGTCTGTCTGTCTGTGTCTCATTCTGTTTCTTTTTCTGTTTCTTTATCTCTCTTTGTGTGTGTGTGTCTCTCTCTCTCTCTCTCTCTCTCTCTCTCTCCAGGCGGTGGTGAAGCCTCAGTGTGGTCGTATCGTGGCATTCGGGGCTGGGAAGGAGAATCCTCATGGTGTGCGAGCAGTAAAGAGAGGACAGAGATGTGCAGTGGCTCTGTGGTTCACTCTCGATCCTCGACACAACGAGAAGGTGAGACTCAGTACACTGTCTTTTATCACTAATATACCTTCATCTTCATCTTCATCTCTCTTACCATCACATTATGGTAGTAGACTGTGGACAGTCTGTCTGTCTGTCTGTCAGTCTGTCCTGATAATGCTTGTAGATCTATCTATCTATCTATCTATCTATCTATCTATCTATCTATCTATCTATCTATCTATCTATCTATCTATCTATCTATCTATCTATCTATCTGCACAAGAACACAAAAGTTCTTGTAAACATTAAAATAATGAGTTTAATATGTCTGAAGCTCTTGATGACAGAAATCAGGCTGATTTGAATGTTTTCAGTATAAAATCTTTATGGAAATCTGAACATGTTGGTTACACTGAATATACAATAAACATCTCGGATGATCTCCTGCCTTCATTTCACTCTCCCACTTTTCCATGTTCCTCAGGAGCGAATCCAGGCGGAAGAGCTGTTAAAAATGCTCTCCAGCCCACTGAACGCAGACTTCCAGAGATCGGAGGAGGACAGGAGCGACGAGGCGATGCCGGAGAAGGACAGCGTGAAACCTGATGGAGAAAAAACAACCACAGAAAAGGAAGAAGAAACAAAAACACCCAGGGAAGAGCAAACGATTGAAAAACCAGAGGAGAAGAAGGAGACGAGCACCGACTCGAAAGCAGAGACGAAGATGGTAAGCAAAACCAAACCCCCGAAATCCACATCGACGGTAAAATCGAAAGCTAAAACGGCGACGAAAAGCAAACCAGCAGGAAAAGTGAAGACGAAAACGAAAGAGGCAGAAAAGTCCAAAACAGCAGACAAAAAGGAAAAGTTAGCCGACAAGAAGAAAACAAAAACGTCATCCAAACAGCTGAAAACAAAAAGCTCAAAATCAGACTCTCAGAAGAAAAAAGATGAATTATGAGCTTTTTTTTTTTTTTTTTTTGTGAATTTGTTTTTTCTTTTGACTGAAAATGACAACCTGATTCAGAATTTTTGATATTTTCTTCTTTGCTACTTTTTTATTATGAAAAAAAAAAAACTCCAGGACACAAAGAAATGCAGCAACAAACTGTTACGGAATATTCCTACCAAAAAGATACGAGCCATACCTGAAATAAAATCATTTTATTTTAACAATGTGTGTGTCTCATTATTATTATTATTATTATTATTATTATTCCTTTTATTTATTTATTTATTTATTTATTTATTCTTTTTGTTTTTCTGGCTCATATTCGAGCTCTTTTTGTTAGAAACAATGACATTGCAAATGTACAGTATCTAAAAAATACACACTATATCCACCCTTGAAAGTTACAGACATACCTTTTTGTTTTGTTGTATATGTTTAATCCTTATATGTGGCTAATAATAAGAAATTACAGAAAAATAAATACATACATCAAGAAAATAAATCCTTAATCCTTTAATAATTAGGGTTGTACAGAACCTGCCTTTAATTTAGGGTTGTTTTTTTTTTTGGAAAACAAAGCAAGAAAATGTCAAAATTGTCACCACTATGAGCCTTCTTCGATCACCTTTTGTAAAAATATAAGATAATAATACCATTAAAGCACCGAAACTATCGATACTCCAGGATTCCCAGTTTCTAGGAGAACCTGCTGGTTGGTGTGATGTGAGATGTGAGACAGAGGTTTTATTTAACGTCTTGGAAGAATTTCTTTAGGAATGATCTGTTCTGCATTCATGTAAATGGGCACTAGATGGCAGTGTTTCATCAGCTCTGAGTCGGAAATACGTTTTTTTTTTTTTAGTCTACGTGCTTAAAAAATAAACAAACAAAGAAATAAATAATAATGATAATCTTCACTGACGCCATAATTTCATGAAAGCACTTAAAATATACTTTATTGTCTAAAATGCACATTTTTTTGGAATATTTTATCAACCTGAACTTTTTTTTAATTATAACTGGTATAATCATTACTTGAATTCAATTCCAATAATTTTACCAATTGTGTTGTTTGTTTGTTTGTTATGTTTTATTCTTATTCTTATTCTTCTTCTTATTATTATTATTGCTGTGGTTCATATCCAAGCTCTTAAAAATTAAATAATTTTTTTATTTTATTTTGGAAATGTTATATTTGTCTTTTTTTGTGCATCTAGAAAAAAAAGAAAAAAAAAAAAAAGCTCCACCCTTGGAAGATATAAACCCTTTTTTTGTTTTTCTTTGAACAGAAAAATAAGTTCACACATTAAGGATACAAATATAAAATTATATGATAAAAAAAAAATTATACTCTTCAGTAATTAAAATATTATACATTTTGTATCATTTATCTAATTTGAGTATATTTAATTTGACTTCTTGTTTAATTATTTTCTCTTTTTTTAATGACACCACACAGATGAAGGGATTCCTCCAGGCAGACACTGTATTCATTATATACATTATTATAATTGTTCTTTCTGTTAGTTTCGGTTAATGTTTTTATTTTTGAGAACAATTTGCAAACTAAATCAAAATTGAAACTCCTTCATGGCCTCTGCTTGCACACTTGCATTTTTGCTGTGGTGTTTTTTTTTTCTGAGCAGCTGAAACAGAAAAACCCGTGTCCCACCCAAAACTGTTATCTATGCAAACACTTGGTGAAACATAATCAGTGGCACCGGATAGCTCGAATTATCCCCTTTAATTGGACGCCTCTGAAAAATAGAACGTCATCGCAGCTGGAGTCAAACGCACGAGTTTGGAATGAAGAACAAACCCACTGTGGATCTGATACCATCTGAGTTAGAAATGTCCAACGTCCTTTGCTTTGAAGTGAGACATGGGGCTCAGTGTGTGTGTGTGTGTGTGTGTGTGTGTGCAACACAGTGTAATCAAGTCTGTGTGGGTTTTCCATGTGAATAGAACGTGGCCCACACATGGACATGACTGTGAAGACCACAGTGACAAGACGTAGGAGAACAGCAGATCTTACCACATCATATTAAAAAAGATGGCGTCTTTTCAGACACTCCACAGTTTTCTTTTTTCTAGATAGACATGAACAAGAATGAAAAAGTTCATAGTTCAAAGAACAAATACATGCAAAAGTCATCTATCTACCCACCAAAATTGTAGTGAGCTAGTTAGTTACCAGTAAATAAGAACGTAGTCAGCCAGCTAATGTAGCTAATGTAGTTAGCTAGCTATTTTTATTAAATAAGAACTGTCAGCTAGTTAGCTAATATTAAAATTTTGCCAGCCAGCTAGTTACAAGTAAATAAAAAGTCATCAACTAGTGAGCGACATGTAAAAAGTAGTCAGTTAGTTTGCTATCTATAAAATGTAGTCAGCTCGCTAGTCACATCAACAAAATAATTATCCGTAAATAAAAAGTAGTCAGCTCGCTGGTTACATCAACAAGCTAATCAGTAAAAGAAATAAGTATTCAGCTAGCTAGTTACCATTAAATAAGAACGTAGTCAGACAGCTAGCTACCAGTGTTTAAAAGTGTAGTCAGCTAGCTAGTTATCATTAAATAAGAACTGTCAGCTAGTTAGCTAATATAAAAAATGTAGCCAGCTAGCTAGTTATCAGTAAATAAAAAGTCATCAGCTAGTGAGCGACATGTGAAACGTAGTCAGTTAGTTTGCTTTCTATAAAATGTAGTCAATTAAAAGGTAGCGAATTACCAGCAAAAAAGTAGTCAGCTCGCTAATCACATCAACAAAATAATTATCAGTAAATGAAAAGTATTCAGCTCGCTAGTTACATCAACAAGCTAATCAGTAAAAAAAATAGTCAGCTAGCTAGTTACCATTAAATAAGGATTGTGAGCTGGTTAGCTAATATTAAAAAAGTAGTCAGCTCGCTAGTTACATCAAGCTAATCAGTATATATTAATAAAAAAATAGTCAGCTAGCTAGTTACCATTAAATATTTAGCTAGCTAGCTTAGCCATACTGTATGTTTCAAGCCAGTTTTTGGTCATATGAAGTGCCGTATTGTTCTAAGTAAATGGATTAGCATAAATAACTGAGGTGAAAAATATCCTGTGAAAGATACAAAAGAACTAAAAACGAGTTTGGTGTCCATTTTGAAAGTTCGCGTGTGTCCTGCAAAACAAGACACAGGACACTTTGTCTTCACGAGGACTGGTGTGGATTTGAGTGGGATGAGGTGATCTATTGTTTCGATGCTACAGTATGGCGCAGCACAGAACTACTTCTCTTGCTCTTCCTTACAGGAACGTCACTCCGGTTAGCATATCCTGTTGTGTCTACAGGTTGTCTTTTAACTCTTTCATTAGCTGAAAAACAATAGCAGTAGTTTGTTTTGTGCAGTAAAAGAGTATAAGACGCCAGGTTATGGTTCTTCACCTGGTTATAATGCTAGTGATGCAGGATTAGCACTGGGAGGGATTCAGATTTAATCACAGAGAGGGAAAGAGCGTGTTGTAGCACACAAAGCCGAATTCACTACAGGAAATGTCTGGAGTGAATAGAAGCGAGTGTGTTCTGTACTTTGTTCGAAAATAAAGATCTTGTTTCTTTTCTTGTGAGCAAAGGCTTTTGAACTGTAGCGATTAAAAAAATCTCATGGTGGTTTCCAGGGAGCCAGACGTAGCACGTCTCTCTCTCTCTCTCTCTCTCTCTCTCTCTTTCTCTCTTACTTTTGTCTCTCTTTCTCTTTCCCTTTAGCGCAGGATTAAGCCAGACCCAGCAGGACGCAGCCTGACGAAACGAATTCCAGCGCTCGGAGTTGAAAAGGTGGACAGCAGGAGAACAACCTAACACAAGTTTTTTAATGAGGCCAAGGGAAAACATGCTTCTATCACACTAATAATCGTTGTTTGTTCTGTTTGTTTTGTTAATGAAAACTTCAAGAGGCGCTTATAGAGCTGCATGATACCTACATAAGCCAGTATGACTTGTTATGAAAACCTGCAATTGACAATTTTTTGTAACACTTGTTATAGACGGTAGTTATAGCATAATGCCTAGAAGAGCCCTTTGTGACCAGTGACCTACACCTTTATAAACATTAATCTAGCATTTGTTACAGAAGGTGATTAGAATGCTGCCTGAACCCTACATAAGCCATTTATGACGAGTTATGAAAACCTGTAGATACATGAACCTAGCATTTTTTGTAACACTTGTTATAGAGCTGCATGATGCCTAGAAGAGGACTTTGTGACAAGTGACTTACACCTTTATAAACATTTATCTAGCATTTGTTACAGAAGGTGGTTATAATGCTACATGATGCCTCAGGAAAAGTAGGTCTTCACCCATCGCTTATAGATAGCCAATGACTTCTAGGAGAAGTTCATTCTACCACCTTGGTGCCAGAACAAAGGGCCTTGAAGTATACCTACCTCTTACCCTGAGAGAAGTTGGGACCAGTCGAGCAGTGCTGGAGGATCTTAGACAGTGTGGTGCAATGTGAGGTGTGATGAGGTCTTTGAGGTAAGATGGTGCTGGTCCATTTTTGGCCTTGTAGGGAAGCATCAGTGTTTTGAATCTGATACATGCAGCTACCGGAAGCCAGTGAAAGGAGTGCAGCAGTGGGGAGGTGTGGAAGAACTTGAACACAAGTCGTGCAGCTGCGTTTTGGACTGTTTGCAGTAGACGAACAGCATTCAGAGCTTGACCTTCCAGCAATAGTGTTGCAGTAGTCCAGTCTCGAAATGACAAGAGACTGAACAAGCACCTGGGCAGCCTGTGTGGACAGAAATGGTTGAATACTTTGGATATTGTAGAGAAGGAATCGACAAGAACATTAGCAACATGTGAGGAAAAGGAAAGTTGATTGTCCATAGTTACCTCAAGGTTGTGAGCAGTGGCTGAAGATCGGAGCAGAGAGTCATGAAGAGTTATTCTAAGATCCTGACTTGGACATGAATCACCTGGGATGACCAGCAGTTCGGTTTTGTTGGGGTTGAGTTTTAGTTGACGAGCACTCATCCACAAAGATATGTCTGCCAAGGATGCCGAGATCTGAGCAGAAGCTGTGGTATCTGAGGGAGGAAAAGAGAAGATGAGTTGAGTGTCTTCAGCATAGCAGTGGTAAGAAAACCCATGTGACTATAAGACTTTACCAAGAGACTGGATATAGAGGGAGAAAAGGAGGGGACCAAGTACTGATCCTTGTGGGACACCAGTGGGACACCAGTTTCCAGTACAATTAACACAAGAATACATAAATCTTATAATAAGTGTTTATTGACACTGGTTAAAGGTGATTATAACCCACTGTGACACCGAGATAAACACTTCTTGACAAGGGACCTAAACCTACATAGACATTTATAAAGACCTATTCCAACAAACTTTGGTCAGTTTGGATGATAAGTCAAGTGACATAACGCTGTGTTGTAACACCTTATGTCCTGACTTATTGATATTCCAAAATATTTTAAAGTGTTTTGGAAAAGCCTTACAGCAACCATTATGGCATAGTAATGACGGAGTTATGTATGAAGGATCACTTTCTATGGCGTTTGAACAAATGTCAGCCCAATGAAGTGTTGTAAAATTCTTATGTCATTTACATCACTGTACCATGTCAGAAATGTACTGGTGTCAGAAATGTAAATATTTACAGTTTGTATATGTATTCATGTTGTCATGAACAGTTTATGTAGGCTTTATGTGGCCCTATGAACACTGACATTTCTCCCCTAAAGCCCTCACTGAAAAATGCGTATTTCTTACAGTTTTTTCCCCCCCACATGCTCAAGGTTAACCGCATGCAGTCAAACACATCTATGGCATTCAAAACACATTGTTTTTAGGCATCATGTTTGACACAAGAAAACCTTTTCTGCCTGGAAACAAAGCCAGGCATTGTGTGGAGTTTTGAAGGATGCCTGGATGATGACTTCAGCGGATCACTGTGATGAACTTGTCCTTATTCCACTGGTTCTAGTGCTGGCCTGGGACAGGCTCCAAGTCACTGAAGTAGAGCCTGGGTGTGAACATAGATGAAAAGAGGAAGGAAGAACTCATTAGTGGCCAAGAGAAAAGGTTTCATTTATGTAGCTTTTGTTATGTTTCCATCCAAATGCGAATGCAAATCTGAATTACATCCAGAGCATATTAGTCTCACTGACTGACTTACAGAAGTCCATACAGGATGTATATCTTCCTTGGGTTTGTCAGCTTGGCAATGCTGTGATTTGTATGTAATCCAATATATATTTTTTAAACCACTTTTTAAATTAAATTAAATTAAATTAAATTAAATTAAATTAAATTAAATTAAATTAAATTAAATTAAATTAAATTAAATTTAAATAGATTCAATTCGATTAAATGCAGTTTAATTAAAATCAGCTCTATTCTAGAGCATATAATTCAAATTTAATACAATTGTGCGGGTTTTTGTTACGTTTCCTTTTCATTATGTATTCGAGACTATTGTTTTTTTGTTGGAAGTTAAAGTGCTTTATGGAAAGTTGTCTGATGTAAAGGACGGAGTTTAATAAAACCGCTTTAAAAACAGGTCTAATAGTTCAGTCTAATCAGAATGTGACATTCAGTACCTTATTAGCAGAATTCCCCTCTTTTTTTGGCATTACTACATCTTGGTGCTTTTAAGTCTGTCAAATAAAAATAAAGTCCCTGAACGTTGCCATGGAAACAGCTGGCCGAAGACCCGCCTTTCTGCTCGAGCAACACTGTGCTCATTTCTGTCTCAAAAGGAGGAAATAGGGTTTAAGAGGCATAATTACAAATGATGGGAGGATGGATTTTTAAGCATTTCCTTGTAAGTGCTTCTTTTGGTTAAAATAGTTTTCCCATTAAAACCATATGAAAAAGCATTTATAATTTAAATGTAAAGAAATCGAGATTTTGTTTCAATACATTTTTCTTTAGAAACTCTATTATAACTCAAGATGCTTTAAGTTCAAAGTTCTTTAAAATCTTTAACATCAAAACTCATATCCTAAAATTTCAAACGCCAATCAGTTATTCTCAAAAATTAATTAAATCTTTGGCGAATACTTTGGTGAAGGCTTTCATGTACTTCCTCCAAGACTCCAAGACACGTTCAAACTGCTGCTCTTGCTGCATCACATGACTGTAAAACACACTGGGAGAAAAAAACGCTGTTTGCCCTCTTATACTTTGTTCTCTGGAATCTTCAAACTTTCGATCTCATAAAGACAGAACGAACGTTTTGTCATGTCTAATAAGGAAAGAAACACATACAACAAGAAAAGCCTAAAACAAAACCACTGTTGTAGCGAAATGCTTTTTATGACTGTGCAATACTTAAGAATTTACATGTAAATAGAAAAAGAAATACAGTATAATACAATAAAATAAAATAATATAAAGTTTAGAAGTACAAACTATAAAGTATAAAATATGAGTATAAAAATCACAAAGAAAGCAAAATAGAGTACCTTAATTTCCGGACTATAAAGCGCACCCATAACTAAGCCACACCCACTGAATTTTACAATTATTATTTTTTACATAAATAAGCCGCACCTGTTTATAACACTACTCTACACTAATCTACACTAGTCTACACTAATGTACTTTACACAGAGCATAGTGGTATTTTGTGAATAGGCTGGCACTGCATTTTTCCGGTATTACTGCATGTGTGCAAGACCGAGGAATATGTCCTTATTATTTTCTGATGCTCATTTCTAAGTTTCTTTGACTAACCCGTAACGTTGTTGCCAAGAAAAATAAAAAAGCACGAGTTTTGGAAACCTGTCTGTGCCTATATGATTTCTGTTGCAACTGGAGTTAGCGTGCTATCCCATGACCCAGACTCAACGCGCTACAACGGCTTGTATCTAAACAGTAGCCGACCAAGAAAGTCATTGTTCACTGTCTTCCTCCTTCCTTTCACAACTATTTCTTCTTTCTAGTTTTTCTTTTGGCATTGTCGTGCGTTTAAAAAAAAGTTTTTTCTCCCGATGCCGTGCAGCTCAGAACACAGGTGAGGTGCGTTTTTTTGTTTCCGTTCGGAAATTTCATTGGTCTAATGTTATGGGGTTCAGTTTTTTGGCTTGAAGTTTGTGAAACCGGGAAAAACCCAGGAAAAAAGTATCGGCTTATAGTCCGAATAATACGGTATATAAAATAGATATAGAATGTGCAAATGGAGATATTGACTGTAGTCCAGTGTCATGTGCTGAATTAAATTGTTACTGAGATGTGCCAGTTCAGTAGTGTCGGTTGTGCAATTTTGCAAAGAAATTGTGCAACAGAAGAAAAAAGTAGAATATGGAGGTGGAGGTGCATGAGTGACTCTTATATCTGTTCATGAAATATTTAAAGTAACTTATTAAATTCAAAGGTTAAAAATTAACCCTAGATTTAGCTTTATAATGACAAAACAACAGAAGAATCCAGATCAACAACAGAAACGTTGATTGCTTTTCACAAATCTTTCTAAGGAAGGAAATATGAAGTACAAAATATAAATTCATTATTTTCTTTGTAAGACCGAATGTCCTTCTTGTCCTCAAACCTGCCAAAATGCCAAGAACTGTAGCACAATGGTGGATTAGTTTGACACATTCCCTTCCTAATCTCCTTTGATTTCAGCCCCTGCCCCCCTGCTCAGCTGTGGTACCCTACGAGCTCGTGATGTGGCAAGAACCATCATCAGAAACCGAAATACTTTGCTAAAAGCCAGGTGGAAACTCGTTAGCGGAGGCCTCCTGTTCCCTACTTGAGCTTCAGCTTAAAGGTCAGGTGATGGTTGTTGAGGGGGCACCACCAACAAAGGGTCCATCCGGACATGGACAAGTGCACGCATGTAATCAGGGCCCCCTACTTACCCCTGTTTCTTTTCAGTACCCTTGATTGTGAGGCATGCTCTTACAGTTCTGGACATCTATACAAATCAGACTCTCCAAGCTTATGCTGAAGATGGCGGATAAAAAGTTATTTCCATCCATCTGGCAATCATCGTGTGTTCCATGCTGAATTTGGGAGACTTGGTAAAAGGTTGTAAAGTACACATTTGTTAATGAAGCTTCAAAAAAAACAAAGGTGGCTCTTATGTTTCCCATGTCATGGCACGTAGCACAGGTCCCCGTCCTCCAGAAGGTCCAAAATGAACGGTCCGGTCCGATTAGCTAAAATATGACACAATTTCTTTGATCGGGTCAGCTGATTTTTTAAGTAGTGAAAGTAATGAAAAAACCAAGAGGATTGGTGCAAGTCAAGCCACTTCCTCTGCTTACATGCTCACTGCTCTTTTCAAATCCGGTCATGAGGTTATGGAAGGACACAGGAAATCATCTGGATATGATCAGATATGGGCATGATCACATGATAAAACCTCACACACAATGCAATACAAATATCACGCTCAATTATAACTCCAGTTTCAGTAAGTGGATCCTGGTAGTAGTATTAATAATAATAATAATAATAATAATAATAATAATAATAATAATAATAATAATTGCTTCTTCTATTTACAGAAATCCTAAGAGTCCATGCATTGTAATATTGTTTTTCTCCTCGTTTTTTCATTATTACGACTTCATTTCCTTGTAATCTTGACATAACAACATTTTTTCCTCGTGATGAGTATTTCATTTGTCAGTGTATTTGGCTTATTTTAATTATTTTTTTATTTTAAACTGAAACGGCTCTGTGTCTGTCAGTCATCGATAAATTACACATAAGAAGTGGTATCAAAAATGTAGAAACTAATGGTGCTAACTTGTGCTATTCTGACCACGTGCATTACAGCAACTGCTATATATATATATATATATATATATATATATATATATATATATATATATATATATATATATATACTTGAAAATATGGTAAATCAAGACATGGCCTAGCCTACCCAGGAGTCTTAAAGAATGGTGATCATTAATGGGTAATATTCTGTCATTTATTAATAATTTAGCTCATTACAGTACAGAATTTATCATCATTAACAGTACAGTAACGTAGAAACTTTACAGTATATATGTTTGTGACAGTGGGCATGTGGACGAGCGCTAGTTTGCGAGTGGAGGGTGGAGCCGGATGCGCTCTGTTTCAGTGTTTGGCGATGGCGATTAAAAATAAGATAGACAAGAGCTAAAATTAAACCAAAAACACAGAAAAAGAATACGCACTTTACCACCGAGACAACGGAAATCTGTCGATCGCTGGAGAGAGAAAGGAGTCTCACAAGGCAGGAGATTCATACATCCCTGCAGCGTCTCAACGTAGCGCCACGCGTATATGCTGCTAGGTTTACCTGCCGTGCAAAAATGTAAATATTTTTACAATTTTATCATTTCGCTGTCGTCTTCGTAAGATCGAAAAATCATCAAACCATCCTAACTCAGGGCTACAATAGAACAGGGTTACAGTAGAACCTCGGTTTAAAGTGTTTTAGGAGTGTTTTGGAATACGAGCAAAATATTTCGTTGAAATTTGGATTGGATTGGACAGAAAATTTTCCCGCTTTTTGACAGACAGGTTTACACACTAGATTGTAACTTAGGATGCCCTCGGTGACTCAGTTGCACACCGTTAAGGGGGAAAAACCCCACAGCTGTATACGTGAGTCAGAGCTGTGGACTTCGAGAAAGAAACAGCAATCAGGCACCATGTCCATAACAACCTGCAATCTGATAAGCACTAATTTGCTCCTGTTATCATCCACATTAACCAGTTTCCTGTTTAGAAAGACCTCCTGTAGGGTGTGTGATACGCCTCGAGAAAACGTGTGGGCATGAGCTTCTCCCTTGAGCCTGACGACCCGCGATCTTTCATCCCCCTCTCCGTTATTTTCTTCTTTTCTGAAAGATTTTTATGAGTCATGGACTTTCAGGATGTACTTTACTTAGTTACTGTATTCAAGTAATTTTTTTCATTACGAGGACATTTATTTGTTTACTCCATGTGAATGTGTCATATGTTCTTTGAAAAACATGTCGTTTCTCGCTACTCTGAAGTGAAAACAAAAAGAGCGTTAAATGAGAAGCTGTGAAGAGAGCATTAGTGTAGAGAGTGTGTGTGAAGTAAGTGTGTGTGTGTGTGTGTGTGAGAAGTGAAGATTCTCTCACTGTGTATGTGTGTGTGTGTGTGTGTGTGTGTGTGTGTGTGTGTGTGTGTGTGTGTGTGTGTGTGTGTGTGTGTGTAATAAGGGTTCTGTGTGTTTGTGGATTAAGGGTTCTCTATGGGTGCGTGTGTGTGGGTGTATGTGTAGAGGAAATGTTCTTACCCTGTGTGTGTGTGTGTGTGTGTGTGTGTGTGTGTGTGTGTGTGTGTGTGTGTGAAGTGTAGGTTTTCTCACTGTGTGTGTGTGTGTGTGTGTGTGTGTGTGTGTGTGTGTGTGTGTGTGTGTGTGTGTGTGTGAAGTGTAGGTTTTCTCACTGTGTGTGTGTAAGTACTCCTTCCTTGTAAATGGGCGTTTTAACTGTTTACACTTATTCTTGATCAGAATTGAGAACCTTTATACTGTAACTGAAACGTTTACACTGTAATATAGTACAAATGCAAAATAATGAGTTTTACTGGAGAAATAGTGACACAGGGGATTAGTATATACCCCTCAGTCTTTTTCAACACTGTTTCTACATGCCATATAACAGGGATGTGCCTTACATAATAAAGGGAAATCCTTTTTTGTAAAAACAAAACAAAACAAAAAAAAACATATCCTCTTTTCTTTCATCTTCATGTATCTTTTCCTTTCACATTACATCATGCAGGAGTGCAAATAAAAGCCTTTCAGTGTTTCTAATTAGCCTGCAGTAAAATTGACCAGATGGCCTTTTCATTCAGTGGCCAAAGTTTCCTTGCAAACCTCTAAGCTTCAGGAGATTCCAATGGGCAGAGGGTGAGGGGATTTGTGTGTGTGTGTGTGTGTGTGTGTGTGTGTGTGTGTGTTGGGGTGGCTGGGGATATATCAGGGGTGGTTCAGATCTACCACCAGCCGTGTCCGAGTGCTGAGGAAATATTCAAAATCTAAATCTGAAATGTGCTCATTACGCTGAGTCAGATACACTAGAGATACTACAGTACTGAAATAACAAAGTGATTACTTGTGAAAATAAATAGTAACGAACCGAAACAAGCAGAAAAAGTGTGCATAGGTCATTAAAGAATCATGAACCCCTCACATCCGCTGCTGACATTTTTTAAATATTCACCAACAATCATCTGAAAGAGAATTGTAAAGGTAGAAAAAGTGGAGTAAACAAGACTTTACTTGTCACATGTACATTACAACGCAGTGATTTTTTTCAGGGTCAGTCATGATACAGTGCCCCTGGGGCACAGAGGGTTAAGGGCCTTGCTCAGGGGCCCAAGAATGGAAATAATCTTAACCACTGAACTACCACTTTTACCTTTTAACATGTACATTACAGTACTGTCTTTCTTTCTTTCTTTCTTTCTTTCTTTCTTTCTTTCTTTCTTTCTTTCTTTCTTTCTTTCTTTCTTTCTTTCTTTCTTTCTTTCTTTCTTTCTTTCTTTCTTCATATATCCCAGTGATTTGGGATGCTGGGGTCAGAGTACAGGGTGAGCTTTGGAGTGCAGAACCTATGATACAGAACCCCTGGAGCAAAGAGGGTTGAGGGCCTTGTTCAGGGGGTTGTCTTGTTGTCTTGTGACAAGTGTCAGCATGGTCTTACTGGGGCTTGAAACCCAGGCGGTAACACAGAACCCTCCATCACTGCGCTAACACCAACCATCAAAGCACAGAGAGTTAAGGGCCTTGTTTAAGGGTCCAAGAGTGGCAGCATTAATATTCTGGGGTTTGAACCCACAACCTTCTGACCAGTAACTCACAGTTTTAACCACTAATTTACCCTAAAGAGAGGCTTTTACTTGTCATATGTACATTACAGAACAGCAAAATGCTTTATTCGCATATCCCAGCGATAGAAGATAGCAGGGGTCAGAGCGCAGGGTCAGCCATGATACGCCCCTGGAGCACAGAGGATTAAGGTTCTTGTTTAGGGGCCCCTAAGAGTGGCAGCTTGTGGACACTAGGGCTTGAACCCCTGACCTTCAAATCAGTAACCCAGAGCCTTAAGCACAGTATTATGTTAGTAAGACTTCTGTATTCTTTCATTTTATTCATCAGCAATTGTTAAATTATATTTAATTGATTTGCATTGCAAGACTGAATTCTGTGAAGGAAGTTGTAGCTCAATGAATAAGAGGTTGAACTTCTGGTCAGAAGGTCATGAGTTCAAATCCCAGCAGCACCAAGACCCTTAACCTTAAATTTCTCAACTGAGATGACTGTAAGGTGGTATGATGTCACCCACCATGAAACGGGGTTACAGTTACAATGGCAAAATCAATGATTTCCTTCAACAGGAAGGAACATTTTATTGGCTTATAGATATAGCTCATGGAAAATCTTAGAAATCATTTAGCCCGCTTAAAAGCTTTCACAATTGTGGGGAGCTATGAAGCTTTATACCACACCATACTGCACATGGACACTTTTAGGACAATCACACAAAATCACTTTCATTTGGACTGTCAATATCTGCCATACGCATCCATCCCCATCTAGATTCTATACGTTATAGTGAAGTGTAATGTCTTCACTCATCCACTCCTGGGCCTCGGTTTGGTGTTCTCCAAGCAGCCATAGTGAGTTTTATGGTGTGGTATTTTAATCCTTCCTGACAGCCCATGGTTGCAGACATGTTTGGAGAAGGTTCTGTTTGAACCGCACAGATCTGCTGTAATGTAAACAGGGAGCTCATTTGTGTGGTGGAAGGATAATGGGGCGGAGTGGGCAGTTTTGGGATTGGTTGGGTGGACAAGAGCAATTTTGTGGTCTCGTTGGAAAAAAAATGAGGCTATCTAGATAATTTGACTATAACGGTTTTCCTGAATCCCAGAGGGGGTTCTGGACAAACACGGCTGCTGAGATCCAGGAGTTGTATGTTCTCAGTTTCCAAATGTGATTATCTGTGAATGTATTTTTTGTATTCAAGTGAGACAATGTTGTTTATCACGGAAACAAAACTTTTTACACAATCGATCGCTATCTTCCAGCTCATGTGTGACTAAACCAAATGGCGCCATCGTTCCTTACTTTGATGACCTGTTCGCTCTGTCCTGAGGATTAACTCGAGCGAGGTTCCCATGGAGCTCTGTAGAGCTGTCATAGGCCAGGCTCCTAAATCTCCAGCGAGAGCAGGAGGTTTTGTCTTCCTTTCATGAGCGTACTGGCTGATTTACGCTCACTGCTCTGTTTTGGGGTTTCCAAGACAGGCATGCTTCTTCCTAAACTCCAGTAGATGCCAAACCGAAAAGGGGAAAAACAAACTTTACAAAAATAACGCTTTCTCCAGAAAATCTGGATTCTTCTTTAAAAATGCAGAAAAGATTAAGAATCATATCATAAATAATTTAAACCTTGAGACTTTAGTTACATTAGGGTTTAATGAGCTGAACTTTGCTTCGCATTCCTGTGAGTTGGAGCCTCTTAAATGTATCAACCAATTGGGGAGAACTTTAAGACCTGACCCTCCGCCCCCTGTTTTGCATTCAGCCTGTCAGAGCTGCTTTTGTGTCTGAAGTATTGCTTCTGTGTATGCGTTTTTTTTTTTCCTCCCTCCTATTACTGTTGCTCAGCCTCCCAAGCACCAGTACAGGAGTGTGACAAGAGCAGCTATGCAGTGTGTAAGCCGGCTCTACACCCAAACCTGATGTCAACCCTGGTCAGTGTAGACGTCTCAGGTTTTTGGAGAGTTCTACTGGTTCCCTGCTGACTGAGCTGAATTGAGCTGAAGGAAAGCACCGGGCTCCAGATGCCATTTACTGACGTAAACGTGAGAGATAAGAGGACGCACCGAGTGACCAGAAAGTTGGCGAGGGGAAGAGCACATTTCTTTTTGTTTGCCTTCTGAAGAAGCTTGATTGCTCCTTGTTTCCTCGAGGCCTCTTTCCACAAAGTCGAAAGGCTTTATGGGAAAGTTATTCTTGTAGAACCCTGCTCTCATTTTCTTTTAATAGATCTTAAAGTTAAAAACCAAACGAAGATCCAAATTATTTTTTTTTAAAGGACAACATTGTAAGGATGGCAAATTCAGGATTTCAGCTCCTGGGCTACTTCTTGGCTCTAGGCGGATGGGTCGGGATCATCTCGACCACGGTGTTGCCCCAGTGGAAGCAGTCGTCGTACGTAGGAGACGCCATTATCATGGCAGTGGGGCTGTATGAGGGTCTGTGGATGTCCTGTGCGTCCCAGAGCACAGGACAGGTGCAGTGCAAGATTTTCGACTCGCTGCTGTCCCTCGACAGTAAGTATGATGGCACTAATGAGAACGAGCTCTCACTCAGCGCCGCTTTGTCCAGCGGTTGGGAGTTAAAGAGGACGATGTAAAGAGTTTTGTAAAGTTGTTCAATTGTGATTGAGAATGTAATCAGGGTCTCTCAGACGTACTGGCTTTTTGTAACTAATCGGGGCAGTTAAATTACATTTGCACACCTTTTTACGCTTGAAAATGTTTAAAATCTGTAATTGGTGTACATCACACTAAAGAGCACTAAAGAGCATGCGTTGACTTGCTTAAATTTAGTTTTGTTTACTTTCTCACCATTACACAGGCACCAGACCTTCATCTACTTAGCGTGCTATGAAATGCAGTGAAATCAACAGTTTCAGCACAACACTGTCACAGAGGCTGTCCCGAATTCATGAATGGTGGTTGTTTTGAAATGAAAAGGCCAGTGTTGGGGACAAACACCACAAATATGAGCAGAATGCAAAACGCTCTTCTCAATACAATGCACCAGCATTGTTACTTCTTTGCTGTGCTAATCAGTTGTATATCTTATGCTAAGATATACGCTGGGCTAATATTAGTGTGCGGTTTTATTAAAACGGTATTACAGGATTACAAATACAAGCTCAGAGAATGAGAGCCATTGACATCATTGACTGGCTTTTTATTGATTGAGTGATGATTTGTGTTGCTGTCAGTACTGGGTTTGCAAAGTGTTCTTTTACAGGCCTGAGTATACCTCAAACACAATCAGGACCAAATGATTGGCCAGAGAACTAGAAAAGTCTTATAGATTGTTCTTGTAATCTCTCATCATTACATTTCAACCTTCTGTACACAAGACAATATGACACACTCTGAGCTTTGGTCCTGGATTTACAGAGGAAACCAATTTGTTTTTCTTGGATTTTTATAACTATTATAGATGCCAATAAAACAAATGTTATAATAAAGTTAGGAGCCAAGCTCATTGGCATAATCCATCATTTTTTTACATCGTAATTTTACTTCTAAAAGCTATTCCAGACACTAAGTAGGAAAGGAACCCCAAATGACATTAAAGTTAGTCAAGCTGCCCCACTTATTCTGCGTAATTTATCATTTGCACCATCGATTTCACATCATGGCCAGCTTCCAGTTTCAAACCAAAGAAGTTCAGGATACAATCCAAACACCCATAATACTGTACAACTCATGTTGGAAGCCACAAATGGTGATGGGACTGTCTGATTCCACTGTCCCCGCCCTCGCCAGTGCCATTGTTGCTCTAGACTTAGGTCATCTGGATGGATAGTAACCGCAATGTTCTGCCTCGTGTATATACAGGCGGCCTCGGCCTTTTACAGCGCCGCATTGTTTGTCCTCTTGCTCGAGATTCTGACAGTCTTTCTTGAATAATTGTTATTATGCGTGGAGTCATCTGACCGCTAGAACAGCCGGCACTGTATGGAACTAGAAACACACACACATAGACTCACACACAGACACCCACATATAATCTTGCTCAGTAGTTTCATTATCTCTTTATTTATTTATTTAAACCAAGAATCAAACACTGCATTTTAAAGTTTTAAACCTTAAAGAACCAATTCGCTTAAAATAGGTCCAGCAATCTACAGGGTCCGAGCCATGATTTGGTGAAGGTGCTTGGCCATGATCGCTGAAGCCTATTCTAAAATAAACATGAATGTTTAAATAACAGATAATTATAAATAATAATAATAATTAAATTAAAAAATCGCAGATATGGCATGAAGACAAAAAAAAAAAAAATCACCTGAAAGCTAAGATTTCAAAACACTAAAAGATTCAGCCTGACTAATCTCAATGGAGAAAGAATTCCACAGTTTTGGTGCATGGGAGAACAAAACCTGATCATCCATAGAACGTAAATGGCTAGGAGCAACAATTCGATTTTCAGAATCAGAGGAGCAAAGACCACGGCTTAGAGTTTAGACAGTTGTGTCAAGTAATGAGGTGCCATACCATGTAGGGCCTTAAAGGTCAGCATAAGAATTTTAAAATCAATTAAATGACGCTGAAATTCTGGACACCTGTAATGAACACAGCCTTCGTGGTTCTTGATTGTACTTTACACCAAAGATTTCGGGTGCTTGGACCCGCAGGTCGCTGAGTCTTAAATGCCCATTGTCCTCATCGTAGTGTTTATATTTGTACTGTACACTGGTTGAACTTGGTAATGCAGTTTCTCGCTCCATTAACAGAAATATCACAAGTTGACATTTTCTAAAGGGTCAGGAAAGCAGATAAGGAGGAAAAACAACCGTGCTTGTGATCCGTCCGAATTTTGTGTCCCACTAACATTTAAGCGTTTGCTAAAAGAACGAAACAGGAAGTGGATTTTCTGTACCAAAGTGATTGCTAATAGAACTAAACAGGAAGTTGATTTTTTCGAACAACTCCATTTGGCTTGTCAGTATTATGATACTACAACGTATCTGAGTGGTTAATTTTAGAACATTTTGACTGTAATTATTCAAAATATAGTGTTTCGTTGACAACAGATTGCTTTACAGTGTTAACTGAGATCATTTGAAAGGGAGAAATTGAAAATAACGGTAGGAAAAGGTTAGCTAAAAATATAGTCACAACGTTAAAGCAACACTTATAGACATTACATGGGGCAGTGGTCAATCAGGGGGTAAGATGTTGGATATTAAGGTCTTTGGTCAGACCTTAGCACCAACAAGCTCCTACTGGTGGGATGGTTTTACATACATTCAATAAATTGGTGTGTAAGTGAAATAAATCTTTAATACATGAACAATACATCAGAGTGATTAAACTGGTCAGATGAATTGATTGAAGGTTCAAAAGGCCCTTCAAAGAGACCATTAACAGGCCCTTATCTTTGAACTATATCAGAATTATATGTCTTTCTAGATAATGGCCTCTGTCAAATGGTGTAAATGTTACAAATATACAGGTGTTTTTAGAACACCAGAAAACTTGATGAGCAATACCAACCACACCAGCCTGCCACCAGCTGCCACCCCTGGGCCCCTGAGCGACAAAATTAACCCCATAGCTGCTCAGAATGACATATTGAATAATATAATTGTAAGCTGTTCTGTATAAGGGCGTCTGGCAAATCGCATAAATTCAAAAGAATGGTAAGAATTATTAGTTTTGATTTTATATGAAAGTCCTGGATGGCTTTTGTTCATCAATAAATTGGTGTGTGATTGAAGTAAATCGGTCTTATAATTGAACTCAGATGAATTAATTGAATTTTAAGTTGAATAATTTTGCACAAACTCATCAGCAAAACATACAAATCTTTTTTGGCAGCTAACTGGAATTTTTTTATATTGAGTCTTGATGAATGAGGCTTTTTAGCGGTGCACAAAAAGGTCCTTCAAATAGACTTCAACTAAGCATTTAATAATGCATGAAGCACATATGCAAAAATATGCATACACACATACACAGTTACACACTCTTTGTAATTCTGATTCATACATAACTAATTTAAAATTTTCAAGAAAATTTCTTATTTTCCATAAAAAAAAAAAATAACTGTGTCGCCACCATATGCATCAGTTATGACGTACAAGAGTGGCCCACGAGCCATCGAACAATAGACAAAGCCCCAAAACACACACACGCAGCTTCTTGAAGTATGCACTCTGACAAAGTGCACACTTGCTGGCCTTTTCTTTGTTTGTACCAGGCACTGCCAAGCTTGGCACCGGGCACAGAGTGGTGGGAGGCCGAATCCACCCCTCTGCCCCTCCACCCCTCCGCACGGCCCGGCTCTCACTACTTCCATTCAGACATAAAGCTCTGGGATCAAAGCGACACCCTGCTGGGTCAAACCACCCTGCTTTTACACAAATCACCACGGGGATGAAAGTAGATATAAAAAAAAAAAAAAACGCTTTCTTTTTGCTGAAATTTGGCTTCAAAGTAAGTGTTTGTAAATCAGACTTCAAAAAAAAAGTTACGTGTTGACTCTCTCTTTCTGTTTTATTGCTTCGTTTCAAGTCTTTATTTCTTTTCAACATGCCACCATATTTACTGAATAAAAGGTCAGCGAGGGAAAGCTTTCGAGATCCTGCTGGACTCCGTAGGACGACCCTAAGGCATTAAAAAGCCATTGTTATGAGCTCGACTTGACATGTAATACGCATGAGCCTGGTACACAAGGAGCGACAGATAAGCGAACAATTCTCCTTTTGTGGAAAAAACACCACGCCGATCCCGACAGCGTAAAACATGTAACGGAGGCCCTCCTACGGCGTTCTGTATGCGCTGGAAGACCGCGTGGGCTCGGCGTGGAATTTCAGAGAGGCATCCAAGTCAATTGGAACACAAGGATGACAAGCTCAAGAGACAGCAAAAAACTTACATCTTATGGCTTTACTGACGTTAATTTACTGTTTTTTTTTTCTTTATGTTCACAGGAGAATTTACAAAGCAAATGGTTTGTTTATTTGTAAATGACCAGCTGCAGCTAGCTGTTTAAGCCCCGCCTCCTTATCCGCATGTTTCCCTGCCCCAATCAGGATGTTACAATAGTAATATACAAGTAAACAGCTTTATTGATGTTAATGGTATTTAATGTTGCTTTTTGTTTGGCTCACAGGAGCATTTCGACAGGAAATTGTCACGCAATGCGAATGCAAGTAAACGGAAGCGGATGCGAGTGCTGGATAAGGACGTTTATTTACTTAAACAAGCAAACAATTAAAATAACAGGCAAAATCTGAACCAAAATCAGGCAATGATTCAGCGATTGGCAGATAAAACAAAAACAAGGCAAAACAAGAACAAGAAAACCTGGAAACCGAAACGAGAGCAAAAGCAAGAATCAGAATCAGAATACTTTATTGATCGCTTAGGGGAACTTGTTTGGTTGCAGTTGCTTTCAGTAAAAGATTGAAGTAAAGAAAATATAAATAAATATACACTAGTTTATAATATACATATTAATTTATATAATATTTTATATTTTCCATAAATTACATGGCCGACATAAATGGGGACATAAATACAAACGTAAATGTACAAAGAATTTGGGACAGCTGTAACCACGAACACGTGAACACTTGAACCAGTGATGAGACGGGGAGAAGACGTTAATGGCAAGAGGATTAACTTTGGACATGAAACGTTTTTGTGTATTTGTATTTTATTCTTCTTACATTTAACCAAACCAACAAACCAATTTTATGAGCATTTTTTCAATCAAGACAACTTTTCAAGGCTAAACATTTTATTAGGACAAAAAAAAAATGCGTTAATAAGGCACACTTATCCCAGCGATGTTAGGAAGCTGAGGCCAGACATAATACAGTGGCCCTGGGACACAGAGGTTAAGGGCCTTTCTCAAGGTCCCAAGAGTAGCTGCTTGGTGAAACTGCAAAGCTTTTTAAACAAGCATATATATATATATATATACACACACACAATTTTATAACTTTTTCTGCTCGTTCCAGTCCACATCCAGACGTGCCGAGCTCTGATGGTCATATCCGTGCTGATGGGGTTTATCGGCGTTATCGTGAGTGTAGTGGGCATGAAGTGCACCAGGGTGGGCGACAACAACCCCGCCACCAAGGGCAAGATTGCTGTGGCAGGAGGAGGCCTCTTCCTACTTGCCGGTACACACACACACACACACACACACACACACACACACACACACACACACACAAAGTTGCTAAAGAGTAATAAATTATACATTTGAATAATTATATAATATAATTTGTAGTAATATTTGTATTAGTAGTGTTAATAATACTGGCAGTAGTAATAGCAGTAATAGGAGAATTTGTATTAGTAGTAGGAGTCATAATAGTCTTATAAGTGGTAATAGTAGAAGAATCATTTGCATTTCTACTATTTTTTTTAAACAATATGGTTTTCCTCAGGATTTTAAATGAAGGCAAAGTGGGTGTATTTTTGTGCAAAATGTTTTGCACGTTTTTTGAGCTGTTTTAGACAAAGTTTTCGTCTTTTTGAAAATCCATGTTTAATTGTGCTAGTAAATGTATCTGTGACCAAATCCATTTTTCTCCTCTGTTAGCCATTGTGGAATAAAAAACAGCTATTAAATCTACACCAATGTATTTAAGCCTGTGAAGGTTGCAGCAGATGCGGTCTGCGAGCTTTGACTAGTGCGTTCTCTGACCATCCAAATAAATATGAGAAAATGCCTTTTAGAGGGCCTCAGAGTAAGCAAGCTGCAATCTGATTGGATAAAACTACAGCTACAAGCAACATGGATTTTAAGCTATAGGATGCCGATAGGATGCAAGATGCAGCACATCTGAGAGAAAGGCTATGAAATAAAGAGAATAGACTATTGGGAATGAAAGAATACAGGCCTGATGGCCTGCCACTGATTAGTAGTAGCAGTATTGGTCATAGTAATATTATAGTAGTAACAATAACAGTAGCAGTAATAGCAGTATTAATAGTAGAAGTAGAAATAGCAGTATGAGCAGTAATAGTATTAATAGCAGTATGAGCAGTAATAGTAGTATTACTAATAGTATTGGTTAAGTCAGTTGGCTTTATTTTTATTTTATCCATATAAAGAACAGAACCCATTTCACAGAGAAACAACACAACGAAACAACCAATAGTAGAAGTAATAGTTTCTCTTTAGTATAAGTATTAATAGTGTCAGTATTAGAGTAGAAACAATAATAATAATGGAAGTAGTAGTTGTAGTAAAAATATAGTTAACAAATGGTGTTTTTCTCCTTTAGATCACAATTAAAGAACGTATACACAGTGCCCAATGACAGTGTTATAAACATGCCACTATTCTACACCACTGTACTTAATAACAACACTTCACTATGAGTTTTGGAAATAATCATACAGGCCTCAGTAATAATGAAATGATTAGGATTTCCTCTCTCTTTTATGTACAAACAAATCCATATAATGCATACTCATCTCACAGGATGTGACATAAACCTGACATAAGCCTTTATAAAATAGTTAAGAACATTCACTCTGTGTGTGTATATATATATATATATATATATATATATATATATATATATATATATATATATATATATATATATATATATATATATGTACGTATATACGTCCACACATATCACTCTATATGTGATTTTTCCTTTGATTGAGCAAAAACGATCCTGAGAAATAACAATACAATAAGAATAGCATTATGATAAGAATATAAACCACACAGCTGTAGGAAGTCTAAATTAATTTCCCATACAAATCAGTAAAGCAGTTTCAGTAGTAAACATCATTACCACAATAGTTCTTTATCAGGAGTCCGGTGCTGTTTGTTTATGTCCTTGGCTGAATTAAGAGAATTTCCGGCCATTCATAGTAAACACACTGCGATTTCTGTCTTCCGAATAGGTTTGTGCACTCTGGTGTCTGTATCCTGGTATGCGACGCAAGTCTCTGTTCACTTCTTCGATCCAAACACACCTCATAATGCCAAGTAAGGAATGAATATTTGTTTATTTTCTATCGTTTGCATACATAAATTATATGTGGGCAAAGAACACGATCAACTAGTGTTTTCCAATGATTAAAAAAAACGTTTCAGAAAATCAAAACATTTGAAAAGATTTGGATTTAAATAGATTCAAAATGCTCCAAAACATATACATTATGTTAAGTATCAAATTGCTTATTACTATTTTTCATTAAAACGTTAATAAATGTACCTGAAACCACTCGTTTTTTTTGTTTTAGGTTTGAATTTGGCTCCGCCCTGTTTATCGGCTGGGCGGCGGCCTGCTTGACGATCCTGGGCGGCTCCTTCCTCTGCTGCTCCTGTGCTAAAGAGGCCCGAGGCGGGCAGCAGTACTACCGGCAATCACAGACCTCTACTGCCAGGGAGTACGTCTAAAAAAAAAAAACAACTACTGCAATCACATTAAAGCATGAAAAATTACAAAAAAGTGTCTACGTGTAAAAGGCGGGCGAAAGAGACAGAGCTCCTCCCCTTTACTATGATTACACCTCTGTATCTGGAACAATGCATTCCTTATACATTTCTCTCCGATCGACTTTCGCATTATAAATATACGCATAGTTGGCCATAAGTTTGAACAGTTTTGCATTTTTTCATACAATTTTTTCACATTTTCAGAGGTGTAAATCTAGAATCCAAGCCTCTAGAATATAGCCTCAGATATTCCAAAAACAGGTTAAAAAATATAAATATATGAACGTTATTTTTTTGTTTATTTTCTTTCTCACTTGGCTTTGAGCTGCACGGTTGGAGCTCTGTTTGCCAGCTCGGCATTTCCTCCAAACCATCACCACTAAACCGCTGCAATCTACTGAGGAGGCCAGAGGTTATAAGCATTTCACTTTCTACTAATGAGGTCGGTATAGGATATATATATTTATATATATAAACCTATAAGACCATTAATTACACACACACACACACACACACACACACACACACACAACATTTTCATAAGGCAGTAATGCCCCTGTTATAAATACTTATGGCACTTAATGACAATAACATTCAAAACACAGTAAAATGCACTTGTAGACATTTATGAAATGTTATTACGCATTACACACATTCATAGATTGACTTATAAACAAGCGATACAGTGGCTCATTAGGCTATTACCTGCCATGATGTTATACTATGTGGTATATACCAGAGATAAGCACTATTTTAAGAAAACTGTAGGTGTTATAAAGCATTTTAACTAATTATGCTTGTGTTACAGTGCATTAGGTCATTAGTACACATTATGACGCATATAATGCATTATGACAACTGACAACAACAGTTAATTATTCAGTTGTACATTCATGGCTTTTAAAATGTCATGCATACTTGTATAGCTGCTAATGAGCATTCATACAACTCATAATAGGCTTTATGTAGGCACTAGAATACTATTCAAACAGGTTTATAATGCATTATGAATTCTGTATTCATGGAAAGCATTACGGCTCTATTTGTTTGGGTTTAAATGTTTCAGTTGATGGAAATTCCATAACACTAATGAAGATGTGGTAGAAAGTGGAATGCTGAACTCTTGTCTCCAGATCTGTTCGCCGTCACCTTTTGCACACAGGGTTCACTGAACCTCTTATACCGTCATCTAATACAAAAAATAACTACATTTCATTCATGTTTGTACTAATAATCCACACGGAGGGTGTAGTAAAGTCAGACCAGGGGTTCACTCAGCATTAATTTCATCATACTTTCATCCGTTTCCATTCATCATGTTCAATAGGATTAAGATCAGAGCTTTATAGCAGGAGATCTTCCTTTCCAACTAACATAAAACATAAATTCTACTGCATTAAATTTATGGCATTTGGCAGAAGCTCTTACAATACTCAAGAACCAAGAAGTGGTAGCTTGGTGGTGCTGGGATTTAAACGCATGACCTTCTGATCCAAGGTCCAATGCCTTAACTACTGAGCTGCCTTCTTAATGGCATCCAAAGACACCCCATATAGTTGTGTGCCTCCAACTTTGTGCCTCCAGTGTTGAGAGGTCAGGGCTCTGTGCAGGCCACTTGAGTTCTTTCATCCCAACCTTAACACTAACGCAAGATGTTCTCATAGAGTTTGCTTTGTTCCCAGGAGCACCGTCATGCTAGAAAAGTTCTGGTTCCAGTGAAGGGAAATTTAAATTGTGAATCTACAGTATACAGAGACATTGTATGAGGTAGTATGAAAAAGTTTCAACTCACTATTGATGGTCTGGCCCCGGGGACGAATTCTCAATGCCAATGGTGCGAATGTCAAAAAAGACGATTAGCATGCCCTTGGTCGAGCTGCGGACCTGCCTCGCCTTTTTCCGGTCGTGGAGATGATGGGCTTTTCCACTGTGAAGACTGTTGCTTCGTCTCAGGGTCGTACTCGTACTCGTAGGCAATAATCCCCAACATGAAGGACTGGTTATCCACAACACCCTGACCTAGTCCTTGGCGGACTTTGAAACGGTGTTCCTTCTGCTTCTGGGTCAGCAGCCTGGAGATGGACTTCAACAAGCTCAACCCCGGAAAATGTTGAAAACATTCAGCAACTTGTGCATGATGATCGTCGGAGAACATTCATCATGCACAAGTTGTTGAATGTTTTCAACATTTTTGGGGGTTGAGCTTTTTGAAGGTCTTCCTGATCTCCCGTCATTTTCCAGGGTTATTCTTCCGCTCTTGAAGTGAACGTGCCAACTCAAAAAACCTTGAATGATTTATTGCTGAATCGTGTTGAACGTCTATGTGGCAGATTTGCCTGGTTTCACGTAAAAAAGATTTCACGTTTGCTCTTTGCTCTAACTTGCTCTGACCAGTTACAGCACAGCTCCTGATGTACACAGGATGATGTCTTTTGGCACACTGACTTATGAAGGTCAGAGTTTCATGTGACTGTGCATGCAGCGTTGAGCTGACATCTGTCTGTGTGTTACAAAACTAGTCTCGAAACTTTTTGATACCGCCATAATGATCAGATTTAGCATGGCTGTATGATCAGGTCAGTCAGGTGCAGTCAGATTAGTCACTACCTGATACACTGTTCAGAATGAAACTCTACCCCCTCTGACCGTACTTTTTGATTTGACTGGCATTTCATCATAAAAAAATCCTCAGGGAGCGCACATAACATCAGAATCGCACTGATCACTGCTTGAATATGGTCACTAACCTCTCCATGTGACCTACAGAAAGTTTAATGAGCCGGTCGATTTGTCCTCTAATGAATGCTGTTCTTTTCTGGCTTCTCTTCTTCTCTTCCATAATTCAGGGCTGAGTTACTGAGCGAGACTAGTTTCCCTGACTGAACAAATCTCCTTGCCTTTTCTCGAAGACTGGTCAAGCTCGACTCCCTGTTTCTGTCCCTCCTCATCTTCCACTTCTACCTTGATTTCAATTTCGGATCTTTCTCTCTGTGTTTGTGTGTGTGTTTGTGTGTGTTTTTCATTCTCTCAGTCAGAACCTGAACAAGAACTAAATATGGGTCGAACAACTAGCATGTGTGTGTGTGTGTTCTTGCATATATATGTGTGTGTGTGTGTGTGTTTTATCCTGCATCCTCTTGAATCTTTGGGTCCTCGTCACTCTCTGTTGCTCTTTCATTCCCGTTTCTTTTTTTTTTTCCTTTATTGCAAACTTAAACATGTCTTTTTCTTTTAAATTTCAGAGCAAATGTTAAAAGTTCATCACCAGACAAAGGGGAGCAGTTCTTATAGTTTGGGAGAGGGCAGACTTCCATCAGGTCTCACGCTGGGTTAGATTTTTGGCAACTGACAGACAAGACACTCTCTTGGTTATAGAGTCAAATACATTATGATCTAAAACAAAAAGGGGAAAAAATATAGTTAATGTTAACAAAAACCCCAAGAAATGACGTACTACTGTTATCTGTACTGTGTGCCACCTTGTAAATGCTTCTGAATGCATCTATAGCTATATCTATATCTATATATCTATATATCTATATATATCTATCTATCTATATAAATGACATGATATTGTACTGTACAGTTGTAGTGTTGCTTTATATGCCACTGATCTTAAAAAAAAAGCACTTATGATGGAGTGAGCCAAAAAAATCCCATGTAGAGTTTGTGAAACTAAAAAAAGGAAAGTTTTTTGTAATATTCGACCTCATCTTTCATGAGACTTTGATGATATTCAGGGTACGTTAATGATAATGATGCATTTGATCCAATATGCAAGATCTTCACCTGTTGTTGTTGTTGTTGTTGTTGTTGTTGTGTAGAGTGATAAAACCTAGTTTTACATATATAACCAAGCTTTCGACTTACATTTGACCTTTATTTTCCTAATCTAAACAACACAGAGATGACTGGATTTCCCTTTATTTTGAATTATTAGAATTATTTCAGTCATTTCACTGTTATGGCATTTTATTGCCTTACTGTATAGAAACACTGTTATCTTTGGTATTTGCCGTTTCAATGAAATAAAACACACACACACACACACACACACACACACACACACACACACACACACACACATTTTTATTTTTACTGTACACTCTTTCTATTTCTCTCTCTTTCTCTCTCTCTTCTGAGTGCACAAATGATTTGTGGAGATGAATTCCTCACTCCTGACTCGCTCTCAGGCGCCTGGTCTGTTCATCTCACACTGAGACGCACTCGTCTGCTTTCTTTACACCTCACAATGTTGTGTGACGTTCGCCTTGTAATCACAAATACTTTTTCTTCTGTATTATTATTATTATTATTTTATTATTTTATTTTATTTTTCAACCAACATGTCTCCTAATATTGAAATATGTAATATCTCAAATAAAGGGTCTTGTGGGTGTTTGTTTCTGTTTTGAAATGAAATAAAAAAAAAAAAAGATCACACACAAAGTGAATGGAACTGTAGAGTTTTTACCATATTGGTTGTTTTTTTTTTTTTATATGTATAATTTATGTTCATATATATATATATATATATATATATATATATATATATATATATATATATATATATATATATATATATATACAGTATATATAAATTCTGATTATATTATTATAATATATATATATATATATATATATATATATATATATATATATATATATATATATGTATACAGTATATATAAATTCTGCACTATTTTAAAAGCATTGATGCAAAAATAGCAAAATAAAAAATAAAATAATAAAAGCATTAAAGCAAACAAACAAGCAAGTAAACAAATAATTATACAAATAATTCTTGTTTTTTTACATTTATATATTATTTCAATATTAAATGTATTTTAAACCTTAAATTTTCAGTTAAATTTAAACTTAAAAAAATAACAATAACAAAATAATTATCTATCTATCTATCTATCCATCTATCTATCTATCTATCTATCTATCTATCTATCTATCTATCTATCTATCTATCTATCTATCTGTCTGTCTGTCTGTCTGTCTGTCTGTCTGTCTGTCTGTCTGTCTGTCTGTCTGTCCTGATACCATGCTGAATATAACATATGTCAAATAAAGGATCGTAAAAATCTCTCTCTCTCTCTCTCTCTCTCTCTCTCTCTCTCTCTCTCTCTCTATATATATATATATATATATATATATATATATATATATATATATATATTTCTTTCTTACTCTTCCTTTTCCTCTCTATCTCACTGTTTTTCTTTCTTTCTTTCTCTCTGTCTGTCTTTTCTTTCTTTCTTTCTTTCTTTCTTTCTTTCTTTCTTTCTTTCTTTCTTTCTTTCTTTCTTTCTTTCTTTCTTTCTTTCTCTGACACTGAAGACTCCTCTAATTAATACAAAGTTAACTTCACACATTAAAAGAAAAAATCTTTCAGTCCATGGCTACGTTGTTGCAATAGAAAATTAATCAACACTTTCTGACCAATTAGAATCCAGAATTTATTTTAATAGATATCAGATACATAGTTTTCCATAACAAGATTATTTCAGACTCATCTTCATGGGCCTTGATCTTGGTAAGTATTCAAACAGTGCACCCTAGTGGCGAACTAAATATTACAGAAAGTCAGGAAAATACATTAAAACTGCAGCATTGATTAGAAATGAACAGTTCAGAAATGTATATGCATTATAAACACATGACAATACAAGCAGTGCTTATAGCACATTATAGCGTGTTATTATACATACTCTATAAGGAGAAAAATGTGTGGACATTTATGTGTACAAGATTGGTATGTGCTTCTTTTTTATTTATTTATTTATTTATTTATTTATTTATTTATTTATTTATTTATTTATTTATTTTGCTGTAATAACCTCCACTCTTCTGGGAAGATATTTCACCAGATTTTGTGGAGATTTATGCTAATTCATAAAGGATGTTTGTAAAGTCAAGTACTAATAAATGTAGGTAAGGTGAGGAGACCTGGGGTGCAGTCAATGTGAAAATTTAACCCAGAGGTGTTCAATAGGGTTGGAGATCTATAGCAGGAGATCTTCTACTCCAATCCATGTAGGGTCTGACTTTGTGCACAGGGACATTGTCATGCTAAAACAGCTAGTTTCACGCTACCACATCCAAAGACGCCCTATTCAATCGTGTGGCTCTGAGTTTGTGCTAACAGTTTAGGGAAGATCCACATATAGCTGAAAAAAAAGTCCCAATACTTTTGGCCATATAATGTATTTTTAAAATAAAGCCACTATTTATAACACAATACATAATGGCAATTAAAAATCCATAATATAATTATAATTAATGATTATAACGACATGTATCATGCTCAATGAATGCGTTAAAACTAGATAAAAACGTAGTCATAGTTTATTATATAAATATCACCTTAACATAACAGAAAGTGCCATGCTATTTTCTTGATCTTCATTTTTGTGCATTATCATTAATAATTATAGCAGCAATTTGTAGAATATACAATGCATAGTGACTTAATAATGCATTATAACATGTTATAGTTGTCAAAACGACACAATAAAAAAAAAAAAATCTAAATGATTATTCACTTGATTAATTGTACCTCAGCAGCCGAGTGTTTGGGTTTATATTTAACTTGTCCACCAGGAGGCAGTGTTTTCCCACAGATTTCTTCCTCGAATTGGGTAAATAAAACAAATCCTATGGATCCCGATGGCTGTATTCAGCTGGCTGAGAGGAGAGCGATTTACGCCTCCTGTGAAACTGTCTCTCGTTTTTCATTCGTCTGCTTCAAGTTCATAACTGTTACGACATAAGGCATGCACACACACACCTCCCCACACACACACACATATTAACACACACAAATGCAGCAGCTGCTTAGCTTGATAAATGAGAGAGATTTAACTATAATTAGGCATTTTCGGATTTCCGTCATAACCGCTCAAACAGCCATGATCAATGCTGCTGCCGAAATAGACAAAGGACGAACCTAAATAAGACGGCTTTTTCAATAGACTGAAAAAGAGCACACAAGGACACTGAAGCCTCCAGCGTCTGCGTCTGTGTGACGCAGAAGCGTTTTCAATTTCGGTCCTAAAAGGAAATGCATGTCTTGATAAATTCTGTATAAAATCTGTATCAAAGCAGAACTTACAATGAGCATTCGTAGGCCTGTTGTACTCCTACATAAGCCTCTCATAACAAATTGAACTGTAAGTAAGTAATAAGAGAAATCCATAAAAAAAGTAAACAAGTAATAGAGGCAAATAAAGAGCTACATTACACCTACATAGGCCTTCAATGGCAATTGATATGAAATTATATATCCAGGCTGGTGTAATACATTTACCCAGAATAACTCAGGATTTGCATATGAACTTCAAGAAATAACTTTAAGCATGTTTATAAGTGCTACATAACACCTACATAAGAATTTCATGGCAAATAACAGAACCATTTAACAAGCTGAGGAAGTACAATGCCGTGCCTTATCCAATCAGGATCTTTATATACGAAGCAGCACCTTGCATTACTGGTGTACATAGAGCTGAATGACACCTTCATAAACCCTTCATGACAAGTGATAAACTTCAGTTCTGTACAACCAAGCTAATGTAGGAAATGTAGAGCTTGCAGAAGCAAAACATTTAGCTTGAATTTAATGGTTCATAATGTTCATAGTGCTTCATTACACCTACATAATTGCTCTTCATGACATTTGACATAAAACCATACACAACATATAGAAGCTGCTGTCGGAAATGCATGCCTAAAAAAGATCAGAGTTCATAAGGTTACATAGGATCTACAATACTATACTATAAAAAGATCTATAAGTCCTTTATGACAGCTGATATAAAGCCATATGAGCAAATTGCTGCAATATCTCAATAAGTCAGAATCTGTAAAGAATTCAATTCAATTAATTTTTATTTGTATAGCGCTTTTAACAATGAACATTGTCTCAAAGCAGCTTTACACAGATAATGTGGTGATTAAAAGTAAATATCTTCTTTGTAAGTGTTTGTCCCTGATGAGCAACTGTGGCAAGGAAAAACTCCCCGAGATGGCATAAGGAAGAAACCTTGAGATGAACCAGACTCAAGAGGGAACCCATCCTCATCTGGGTTGCACCAAATGTCCATTTGAAGCAGAAGACAGAGACGAAAAAGCAGTACCATCTTAATGTTAATCAGAGAGTTCGTAGGGCTACATTAGATCTGCATAGGTAATTTGTGATGATTGACATAATCAAGGAAACGTTTATAAGTGCTTCATTACACTTTTAATGACAAAATATATAAAACCACTATATAACAAAGCTAAGGTAAAAATTCATATCAGAATTTGTATAAAAGTGGGGACATTGTACTTAACATTAGTGTTCATAGAGCTGCATTGCACCTACAGTACATAAGCCCTTCATGACATTTAATATAAAATGTCTATACAACCAAAGTTAATGTTAAGGAAAGAATGAAAGCATGAAAGGCAGGATTGGTACAAAAGCAGTCGAATATAACCTGGAGTAGATGTCCATAGTGCAACATTACACCTACATAAGTCCTTCATGACAGCTCATAAATGTATAACAACATAAAATGACACTTCGCAGAAAACATTGAAAAATCATGCCAACTCCATGCTGATAGTAAGTCTGGTATATCAGAGTCATATAACGGCAATGAGGCACTTGATACCGAGATTAATTAGGAATGGTGAACATAGGTGACATAAAGATGACATAAAGACCACAGAAACGCTTCTCAAGCATGTGATTAGAAGTGTATGAAGAAAACACTGCAACACTGACGCTGTCTGGATGTTTACCCCAAAGACCTCATTATATACATAAAGAAAAAAAAAGCTAAAGATGAAGCGCTCTTGTATTAACTGATGTCACACACTGCTGAACTTTTTATTCATGCATACATTTCAGGATTGTTTGAATCCTGCATTCTCCTGAAATATCTCTCATTAATCCCACCCTCTGCAGTTTTTAATGATTACAGCTGCCTGAAATATATTCTGATCTGATTTTGTCACAATATGTAAAAGAATTACAAATTATTCCAAAGTAAATGACAGAAGAAAAGGCCAAGAATGATACATAATGAGTCTAAATGGATATAAAATGAGGATGGATTATTTGGATTTGACAGAATGTCACCCGTTTGGCGTCGAGTCACCTGACGAGTCATTGATAGATTTCTGATGGTTTTCTACAATGGAAAGTGATTTGATTTTAAATAGCATTTGATATATTATCAAGAATATACGAGATGGTATCAAAAGAGCTTCAAGACAAGCTCTGTTGACTAGAAAGTACTTTATTTATCTACATTTACCCACTATCACACTGGAATGTGTCTGGAAGTCTTCTTTTTGAAACTGGTCACCTTCTGTGATTGGCACTGGATCTCCTCCAACAGCGAACTGTGAGCCGGTTCTTCATCTTTGAGAATATATATATATATATATATATATATATATATATATATATATATATATATATATATATATATATATATATATAGATACCGTAATTTCCGGACTATAAAGTGCACCCATATATAAGCAGCACCCACTGAATTTGACAAAGATTTTTATTTTAAACATAAATAACCTGTGTCCGCAGGTATCTACATTGAAACGAATTATCTTTACACAGGCTTTAATGAAAGGCAGTGTCTGTTACATGGTGTAACGGGTGAAATATGTTGCGCTCCTTTAGGAGCAGAGTGGTATTTTGGGAATAGCCTGCCACTGCATTTTTCCTGTATAACTGCGTGTGTGCAAGACCGAGGAATATGTCCTTATTATTTTCTGATGCTCATTTCTAAGTTTCTTTGACTAACCCGTAACTCTGTTGCCAAGAAAAATAAAAAAGCATGAGTTTTGGAAACCTGTCTGTGCTTATATGATCTGTGTTGTAACTGGAGTTAGCGAGCTCTCCCTTCACCCAGACTCAACGCGTTACAACAGCTTGTATCTAAACAGTAGCCGACCAAGAAAGTCATTGTTCACTGTCTTCCTCCTTCCTTTCACAACTATTTCTCTCGAGAGATCTTTTGGCATCGTCGTGCGTTTAAAAAAAAGTTTTTTCTCCCGATGCCGTGCAGCTCAGAACACAGGTGAAGTGCGTTTTTTCGTTTCCGTTCAGAAATTCCATTGGTCTAATGTTATGGGGTTCAGTTTTTTGGGTTGAAGTTTGTGAAACCGCGAAAAACCTAGGAAAAATTCATAAATAATCTGCTTCGTTGTTTAAGCAGCGGGGTTTAAAACGTGGGAAAAAAGTAGCGGCTTATAGTCCGGAAAATACGGTATTTATATAGTGATGTGCTTTCTACAGACTTCTACAGTCAGTTGGAGTTGTGGAACCTGGTGGTCCTGGTGGCAATGCATCAATTAGCTTAACATATAAGATCATTATAGATTCAACACCAACTCCATCCTGCCTGAGCCTGTAAATGTTTTATGATGGAGAAACAGCATATAGAGAATCTTATGTTGTGTATCGATTAAGAAGTTGTTTATCCTCAAAGTCTAATAATTGAGATCTTCATGAAGTGGGATGCAACTGAATCCTCGCAGGGTCGGCATCTTCTCTTTGAGCGTCCGAAATGTAAATAATAATAATTGTCGATATATAAGTAATAGCACCTTATACGTAACACTGATGCTCATAAAGCTGCATTATGCATTCATACTGTAAACTCATCATTACAACCACATGGTATAAAATGCTATAACCAGGTTGGTACAGACTTTTAAAAAAATCAGGATTTGGATGTAAGCAGAACATTTACCTTAATATTAATATTAAATATAAAGTGTTCAGGTGACAAGACAACATATATTAAATAAAAAGCTGGACATATCAAACATGGAGCCAACTGTAGCATCTCTACAATGTAAAAACATGCAAGTAAAAAAAAAAGAAAAAAGAAAAAACTTGTATTTTCTTATCCCTAGCTTTCAGTGCAACATCACTGACCTCCAAATGACCCCAGTTACAAGTAATGTGTTAACATTTTCCCCTGACCATGCAACGAATAAAAATGCTGAACCTGCGGCGTGGATATTACACCCCCCTCCCCATCCCACCTTATCCTCCCAAACCCTGTTCCCCTCAATGTCCTGATTTCTTTTTCCATACAGTTAAAGATGATGCTGTACTTAGAGTTTAGTCACACTCTTGCACTCTTGCTTTCAAATCCTCGCTCTTCTGGAGCCCAAAAAAGCATATAAAAACTGTGATGTATAAAAAAAACCCACCAAGCCCTTCAAACAGCATCGGGTGAGGTAGAAAACGAGGCAGACAGCCGAGCTTGCTGCCAAGCTTCAGTTCTCTCTTCATCATCCATGAGTCATCGGAGGGTAGGAGGCTGGTTTCCAGCACCGTGCAAGGCTGTGCTATGCCATGTCGGGGGAAATGGGTCAGCGAAGGCTTATAGCGTGGATTCCGCTGCACATCATGCTAGTACTTCACGCTCGCATGTTGAACGTGAATCAGGATTTAATTAGGAAACACTTTGCATGAATAAGACCTTTATAACACATTCAGGGGCATTTTATTAACATGTCATAATAAAGAAACCCTGCAGGATATACAGTATATAAGCCTCACTTTGAACAAAAACTATAAGCTAAACATTTTAGTTACATTGTCGCTCACTTTCAAATGGTTATAACGCCTTATAACTGTTAATCAAGATCAGAGTTGCATTCTAATTACTCACAGGTCACAGGCACTGTAGCATTATAATGAATAATAACATTTTGAAACACTATTTTTCTTATCTATGGCACATTATTATTACTAATGCTGCTATAGATATAATGCATTATATATTATTATATATCTATATATATATATATATATATATATATGGGAAGGTTGTGGTGAAGTGGTTACTATGTAAATCAGGAATGTGTTGAAGAATCCACTGTCTTTATTTGACATCTCCTTTCAGAATCCTGTCAAGGAAGTCTCACTGTTTCACTCCCACCCAAACCTCCACACATGGCCTAATTTGAGTAGTGTATAAATATCCTACACACACACACACACACACACACACACACACACACACACACACACACACACACATTATATATATACACACACATCACAATATACATATAGATCCTTAAGAGGAACCCCAAGGTCTTAAGTAATCATATTTACTTGAATACTGATGGACTCATAGCGTGAAAGAGCAGCCGGTCTACAGGAACTACAGGAAGTGCCTGGGGAGAAACTTTAGTGAAGCAAACTTAGAACTAGCATCGCTTCTTGGCATCTATGTAGAGTTAGATCTCTAATGAAGGTGACAGCGGTGAGGACGAACTCCCTGGTGACATCTTATAGTGAGATTATGCATCAGTGGATTGTACAGGTGTAGAAGTGTGAAGACAAACAGTAACAGTGTTTTGAAAGGATGTTGAGTATGAGCACGAGATTTTCAGCATAGAATTCTGAATGCAGTCGTTAACTGGTCATTTATACTCATCAGACTAAAGATACTGTCATGATTCAAATACTCTGCTCATTCACATCCACTCAGAATAAAGAAATACAGTTTGAGAGAATTCCCTTTGCTTCTTTCTGTGATTTTCAGAAAACTGGGATGATGATGCAACTTCCGGTTGAGCCTGTGATCGAGTATTTGAATATTGCAAATATTTTATTAGTAGGGTTGCGTGAATGGAATATAAACCTAAAATGGTGTCATGGGGATGGTTAATGGCATGAAGACATGAAAAAAGAGAGAGCGGGAGAGAATCTCACAAAAGTAAGTACACCCCTCACATTTCAAGTCAAGTCAAGTTTATTTCTATTGCGTTTCTCACAACAGACATTGTCTCAAAGCAGCTTTACAGAATTTAAACAGTGAAGGTGAACGATGTATATTCACCCTTGATGAGCAGCCATGGTGACTGTGGAAAGGAAAAACCCCCTTAGATGTTATGAGGAAGAAACCTTGAGAGGAACCAGACTCAAAAGGGGAATCCATCCTCATTTGAGTGATATCAAGAGTGTAATTATAGTCTTTAAACAATACAGAACACTGGAGAGAGAGAACTAACATGAGCACTCGTTAACGTTATGGAACCAGAAGCTACTGAGAAACTTATAAAATAGCTCAAAATTTGCGATCATCATAGATCCAACACCAGCTTCTCCATGCCAGATCCTTTAAACACTCAAAGAGGTCCAGTGTCGAAACTCCACATGAAGTTTGATCCAAAATCCATTTCAGCAACCATTTTAGTATTTCTTCTTAAGGGACAGTACTATAGAAATAAAACTTGGATATATTTTAGAGTTGTCAATGTGAAGCTTGTAGAGGAGAACAGATTTACTGTCCTCTGAAAATAACTCAACATACAGCTCGGGAAAATCTGGTTCTCATTTCTGAATGTTCAGGAACGTTAGGAATAACATTTTAAACGAGATGTTTAAAAGAGAAAAAAATCTACTTCCTTTGACATATTTTCAATACATTTTCTGTAAAATTAGGGAAAAAATTAAACAGCAAAATTTGTGGTGAATGTCTGCTATTAAAGAGCCATTAAGCCATTAATGAGTTAAATTTTCGACTGTACTTTAGGGTGCTTGATTGGATGTGGATGATGTAAACGTGTAAGAGTTGAGCTGCTTTTAAATCTGTCCCTCTTATCCAGCCACACAAATAAAATAAAATAAACCTGACAAAATAATTGTACTGATGTCTCATTTGTCGATGCACAAAAACACCAACAAACGAGTTCAAAAGTTCACTGCGGATGTTGCATGTGCGTCTGGAGAGCGTTCCTGTTTTCTCTCAGCGTGAGGAACATCGGAACATCGACGGCACAAATCCGGGATGCGTCAGAAAAAAAAAATCAGGACGAAATCAAAAGACCAAAGCGGCAACACGCTGAAAAATCAGCAACAGCATACGACCCGACACATTCAACAAGAACCGAAAGACTTCTTTCCATTTTCTGAACAACAACAAACAACAACAAAAAAAAATAACAATCCATAATATTGACATGGACGCATCTGAGACTACCCACGAAGACAAAAATAAACCCACATGACCTCGGACAGAATGCTTTGGAAACAAAAAGACAGAGTTAGCCTAGAGTTGAGTTAAAAAAAAAAGCATGAAAAAGCCAGAAGACTTGCTGCCGAGTTCTGGGGGAGAGGAGATAAAGATTAAGCTGCAATAGAATGATGAAATAAGGAAAGTTGGAGGGGGGAAAAAGAGCAGCCCCTGCTGCAGTGCACACCATTTCATTTACATGCATGACTTCCAGTTGAACCGATTCGCTCGTCTTTGATCATATGATTATGTGACAGCTGAGAGATGTGGCGTGATGAATTGCGAAGCATAAAGACGCACTTGAACAGCTTCGATCTGACAAAAAAGTTGATGCTTAGGTGTGGTGCAGGACAACAAGCATTCCAAACTGCTTCGAATAGCAAACGTGCACATTTTTAATTGTAAGAAAATAAATATATTTTGGAAGTCTTTCTTTCTTTCAGCTTCTTCCATTAGGGGGCGCCACAGCGGATCATCCGCATGTTTGATTTGGCACATGTTTTTACGCTGGATGCCCTTCCAAACGCAACCGGCTTGGGACCGGCACTAAGAGTGGCTGGGGTTGGTTCCCTGACCGGGGATCGAACCCGGGACCACCAGGGACCCTAAATATTTGTATTAAGTAAATGTAATAAATGATGTTTATAACAGGTTTGAGATTTCTTTTAGTAAATGATTAGGAAATACACAAATTATGAGGTTCCAGCCTGCATTCTAATTATATATGTATACTGTATACAAAAGCTTGGACACGTTTCCATTTATTTTGTATTATTTTCAACAATGGACATCCCTACTGAAGACATCAAACCTCTAAAAAAAATGTATGGAATTATGTAGTAAACAAAAACCTGTTCAATAATCCAGAATATGTTTCATATTTTTATCATAGTTTCTCCAAAGTGGCCACGAGTCATGAGATAGTCACCTGGAAGGGTTTTCCAACAATCTTGAGGAATTCCCAGAGATGGTGAGTGTGTGTTGGCTGCTTTTCCTTCACTCTCAAATTTTTGACTAATACTATATATAAACAGACATTTTCCCCACGTTTTACGAACATTCACTTTACGAACTTTCGCGGATACGAACAAACCTGTCCTCAAAGTAAAATTTGTTCGTAGTCAGAAAAAATTTCAAAACGGAGAAAAGCCGCTGCGAGCCGTAACAAGTCTACGTGATGCGCACTGGACTAGCGCGAATTATTCATTTTTATAATTTTGTATTACTTAATTCAAAATATTGTATAGAATATTTCAATTATTTTGATTTGTTTTAATATATTTTATTGCTGATTTGATCGTATTTATAGCTCTTACATCATTAGGAGATATGCGTAAATCAATAACAAAAACGGTAACAACTTACCAACAAATTCATGGTACAAACAGTCGTTCACTACCATAATTATAAACTGTACATGTGTACGTACGTGATAGCGGGCGAGTAGACAAGCGCCGGTTCGCAAAGTGTTAAAAGCAAAAATCGGCTTTGTGACACCAAAAAACAGAAATAAAAATACGCTTTCTTACACAGAGACAACTGAACTCTGTCAACCTGCTGGCGGGAGTAATGCATCTCACAAGCTGGAAGATGTGTATGTTCTGGCAGTGTCAATGCAAATATTGACATTTACTACAGACTACCTCTGCATATTTTGCACACACATTCACCCCTTTACGATGGGAATACCAAAATGGACCCAGTTTTCCTCTTCAGGATTTTGCACATGCCTTTCTATAATGTTAAATTGCAAACTGCACAGGTTACACATACACACGTCTCTTTCTTCCATCTGCTTTATTATAACGTAATGTAGGTCTGATTTTCAGTTTTTCCTTATGTCCTTATGTTTCCTTATGTCCTTATTACATATATATATATATATATATATATATATATATATATATATATATATATATATATAAAAGTGGGTGTCAGGATTCTGGTGCTGAACTACAATTCCCATCAGCCACTGCACCATCACATGATCACCACATCTCTAATTACTTCTACGTGCGCCTCGTTACCCCTGATTAGGGCATTGCTGGATTTGTTTGTGCTAGCAGTGTTATGTTTGCAATTTATTAGAAAATTTATTTATATTTGCTTTTGCATCCACTGCCGGCTTGTTACTTGAGACTGGGGAAGGAATGGCACGTATTTCTCTCTCTTTTTTCTCTCTTTTGTTATTTGGAGTGGAGTAGAAGTTTCCTTAAAATGAAAATTCTTTGATAAAGTACAGATAGTTGGAAAAAACAAGCTAGTAAACTAGAAAAGCTAGTATATCATCACCTCGTGGATTATTATTCTCCTGTAACAATATGCCAATCTGATTTTCCTTTATAAATACTGTACATATATGAAATTATAAAGGAGGTTGTCACACACTCGGTCATGTTATAACATCTCGACTCTATAATGCTGGGTGCGTAGAAAACCATTATTCATTAATATGCTTCTATATGAGAGTGGCACAACATTTATATATACAGCACAGTATAATTATATTTAAATTAGGGCTGTCAAAATTAACAGGTTAATAACCCATTAGCGCAATGTCATTTTAATGCCACTTTTTTTATTAATGCACGGTTCAGGCAGCACGCATTCGTGTTTGACCATTTTTATTGAAAATATAAATAAATAAATATAAAAGAGGCGAAGTTAAAACTTTCAACACAACAAACATTCGTTCGTGACGTCCTTTCTTTACTCCAATATAAAACAAAATGTATAAACTCCACCAAAAAATAATTTTAATTCAATAAACATTTGTTTTACTGATGCGCCAAGTCTTAAATCAGCACCAAAATAATGCACAAATCCGGCGATTAAAACCGTCCGTGTGGAAACATAGCAAAAGTTCAGTTTGGTGTCCTGATGATTTACGTCATTTAAAACACCGTCATTACTTTCAAACATTTACAGACAATTTTGTCTTCATGCTCCATATTGAGTTTGGGTTCACTAATAATAAACGTACATTTCAATTGGCACTGGTACGTCTCTAGATGGTTCAGGATGTTTGAAGGCATCTACTTCTTTAAAGGTCCACAATCTTCATAAGGTGGGACGTGACTGGGGCTGGAGAAACCTCAGGATGCCTCGGGATGGGTAGAGAAAGGTGCACAATGGTGTCCTTTGGTGGTCTGGAGAAGCAAGATTGTCCAGAATGGCCGTGACAGAGACAAACCAAATAAGTTTATGTTGTGGAGAACAAAGTGTCCTTGAAGCCACCACTACACCTGTTAACATCTACGCTGATCATCATTACATCATCACAACACAACACATTACCTCTGTTTTGTCCCTGTAAGTAAAAGAAGTCATACTATTTTGTGCACTTGTTTCCCCTGCGACCTTGAATTTTTGTTTTTCTTCGGAGGTAGAGTATGGATCGGAGCGAGAGCTTTCTCTTGCACTATTGATCTCCATCCTAGTGCTTCTATAGAGCGATAGCACACTTCAATCTCAGCACGTAGCATTTCTTCTCGCACAGCTGGAGGCGGACTTTGCCCGCAAAAAGCGTGGTGCAAATGGATGCCCCCATTACCCACAATCCTATTAGTGAACACAAACTATAGAAATCAAAAGGACTGTATGGGGTTTGCATGGGGCAGAGGTTATTAAAAAAGTGCAACTGCAGCGCACAGAAGAGGTAAAACTGTAAACTACAGAAATAATCATTGGGGATCAGTTGACAGGACTGGCTGTAGCAGTGGGGTCGAGGGGTGATGGACGATTAATGTTACATAGATTTAATGTTTTTCAGTGCAGTTTACCATTTTGTGAACATTTGCACATACAGTGCAGAACTGCCTTATAATAATAATAATAATAATAATAATAATAATAATAATAATAATAATAATAATATTATTATTATTATTATTATTGTTATTATTGTTGTAGTTGTTATTTGTATTGAACAATGTCCCGAAGTAGTTTCACAGAATTAAATAGACTATAATTACACATTTTATACATTTATACATGGTAACATTCATAAGTTAGTCCAATAACTTTAATAAGCAATGCAGTGGCAAGGAAACCTCACTTCTTGAGGAAGAAGCCTTGAAAGGAACCAGACTCAAAAGGGAACCTTATATTTATTTATTTATTTATTTATTTATTTATTTATTTATTTATTTATTGTTGTTATTAGTTTTAACCCTGTGATTCCTCCACTTGCTTTATTTTTTTAATTATATTTTCTTCATCACCACGATATATAAATGTGTGTTGCGTTGAAGGTTTTAATTTCCCAACTTTTATATTTCTATATTTATTTATATTTGTTTATAACAATGGTCAAATGCGTATATACAGAATATATATATATATATATATATATATATATATAGACACACACACACACACACACACACACACACACACACACACACACACACACACACACAGGTTTGATAGCTTATTGATTTACTTCAATGCATATTAAGTTCTCTTTGTGGAACATGAAACATGAAATTGTTTCCACACTTGTCTGCATCATCAAACATAGATCATCCAAAATCATTTCGAAAGTCTGATACTTTTGTACCACACACATGACCAGGGGTTATTTCTACCCACATGATGCTACTACAAAAGACCACTAAAAAGTCTGAATTGTGGGAGAGTAAAATCCCACAGATGCACATCAGTAATATTCACATTACAGCTCATTACAGCGTGTGTATGGCTCTTATTACTACTCTTCTTCCAAACAGCAATCTAATCTTTTATGTAACACCTCTGCTGCCTGATTTTCAAGCTGAATTGCACAGATTAACAAGTGCATTATAAATGGCTTCCACTGCTAAATAGACACATTCCTGCATGAAACTGGGCCTCGCAGGAAGCCTGGGCGTGGCTGGGTAAAGGTTAAATGGCGAGAAGAGGAGCTGGAGAACAAGATAGATGAAGAAGCTTCCCACTTTGCACCATGTGCCGTTTACGATGTCTCCTGATAAATAAACAGTTTAAGCAGTGCTAGTGTTGCCCCTCTCTTTACTTAATTACATTTTTCTTTAGTCAAACAAGACGGCAATGCAATCAGTCAGTCAGGGACCAGTGGGGGAACTGAAGGAGAGCGAAGTATTTATAGAGCTCCTGGTGCCGTGCTGCGTTTCATACGGCTCTGCCTGTTTATCCATGCAATTAAACTGTCATTATGTCTGATGAAAGATAAAACAATGCCATTACACTCCCTGAATGGCGAATCACTCGGGGCCAAATTGAAATTAGCCATGTGTAATGCGAAGACAAAAACAGGTACATTAGCAGGGAATACAATAGATCCAACCTGTGTACTTATTTATTTAGCCTTTGTTGGTAATAGATTTCTCTTGTTATAAAAAATGGAAAAAAAATCACATTATATATATATATATATATATATATATATATATATATATATATATATATATATATATATATATATATATATGACACCGGTGGCACACTATTCGGACCCCATGTGGAACACCATGCTGACCGCCGTGGCATCTTTTTATCTGTATTTTTTTTGCATTTATTAAAGTTTAGAGAAACTGTATTCGATAGAAAAAAGAAATATGATCCCCTGTGGTGACCCAGTGGGACTCCATACCGATCCCCTTTGGGACACTATAATGCACCTCCCTGTGAGTTGCCATGCTAAACTCTTGTGGGACACAATGATGACCACAATGAAAAGTTCATCATCTCACAATGGGTCATTATGATGTCCTACACAAGGTCATAAAGGCATAAAATAGGATGCCATCAGTGCAATGCTGACCCCTGTAGGACTTATCTTGTCATCTCCTCACCTCGTCTTATAACACATCTCGAGTTATATAAAAATATATATTCTAGGGTTAAGTTATCATGACCCTGTGGGGTGCCATGTTGACCCCTTTTGGGACACCATGCTGACTTCTGTAGGACACCATAATGCCACACAGTGAGACACCATGCTGACTGCTGTAGGACACCATGCTGACCATTGTGGGGCACAAGGCTGACAGATGTGGGACACCATAAATCCTCCAGAGGGACACCATGCTGACCACTGTAGGACACCATGCTGACCTGTGTGGGACACCATAAAGATTCCTGTGGGACACCATGTTGACCCCCTTTGGGGGTCAAAGTCAAAGGACTAAATCAAGTCAAAGGACGACGTTCTCTAACCTGACAACAAAAACAAGCAAAAGGCAGATTCTCTGTCCGTTGAGGTGACTTTTTTCCCGTTCAGCAATTTAATTCTGACTCCGAAAGCTGATAGAAAAGGAAAAAAAAAGCCAGACACTTCAGTGTCCAATCTAATTGACATGTGATTGGTTACAGAAAAGGGGTCGGTGGGGAGTCATGTGATGTCTCTGTCAGCAAAACCGGCAACCTCTGTCACCGTGTCTGCCATTTAAATGTCATAGTGTGCAACCGCTATGGAGAGCCGTCATCTCATCATCTCGTCATCTGGATTTTTTTTTGCATTTTTTGAGAGTTAAGAGAAACTGTCATGTTAAAAAAAAAAAAAGAAAGAATGAAAAGCACCCGTGGGGAGAGAGTGACACCATGTGGGACGTCCTTGCCGATATCCCCACTGTGTATAAACTCCAGTTCCATGCTAATTCTGAGCAATTAGGGCAGGTTCCCCACGCGCTCATTCAATTCCAGACAGGGCGAGTGGGCTGATGAATCTGAAAACCGGTGAAAGATTGCCACTTAGGAGTCTGATTGATGCTTGGCCTTTTTTAAGAGCACTTCAGAAACAATGTGTCACGGTATAAAAAAAGTCTTTCCACGAAACTCATTTATCTATTTTTATGTTCTTTATCTACTATTTCAGGACGCCATAGACAGTGTTTGAAGGCTACTGTAATTACTAATAACATCATATATGGACATACACTGTATGGACAAACGTATTGGGACACCGGACTTTTCCAGCCATATCCGGTTCTTTCTCAAACTGTTACCACAACTTTGGAAGCACACAAGTGTATGTCTGAAATGTTCTCTGCACTTAAACTAGAAGACCCAAACCTGTTCCAGCATGATAGGCCCCTGTGCAGCACAATGAAGATATGCTTCATATGGGCTGGAGTGGAAGATCCCCTGCTAAAGAGCTCTGAAATCAAACATACTGAACCTCTGGAAGAGCACAAATGTAAACTAGAACACTCCAAAATCTAGTGGAACATCTTCCCAGAAGAGTAGAAGTTATTATAACAGCAAATGGGAACTAAATGTGGAATGGGATGTACAACGACATTATATGTCCACAAACTTTTGTCCATATAGTGAATATTTTCTCAGTTTTTCATATAAATAAGAATAAAGTAAAAACAAATATGTGATTACAGTAAGGAGTTTATTAGTTTATCAGATAAACATTTTGTCTTTTGTTTTTAACAAAACTTATAATAAACGCTGTAATACGCTGAAATAATTAACTTGCTGTAATAAAATTTTACTTACAAATCTTCACTATTATTATTATTATTATTATTATTATTATTATTATTATTATTATTATTAATGTCAATATTATATGTAGTAGTACTATTTTTTTAAGTATTTTTTTAAAATATGGATTATTATTATTATTAGTTTTATTATTATTATTATTATTATTATTATTATTATTATTATTATTATTATTATTATTATTATTATTATTATTATTATTAATTGTAGTAGTAGTGCCGCTATATTTATTGTACTTATACCATAAATATGTACTTAAATATATATTAATAGCTATAATTTATAATAATAATTCTATTATTCTAATATTATAATATTTAAAATCATTATTATTACTTAGTATTATTACATATATAATATTTAAATATAATAACACAAAAACTATTTTATTATATATATTTATTTATTTTATTTATATCTATTTTTAAGTGCTATCAAAAAACCAATCAAATGCACCAGATGCTTTTTTTCACATTCAGAGTTCAATCTTAAGTGCCGTAACGAGCTCCACTTCTTCATATTTGTCAAGACAACCCTGAGTTTATCTCATCCCCCAAATCCATTACGGCAGAATCTGACTCCAGTGTGTAGTTCATTAAAGCAGGGCTTTGAGGAACGCGTCTTGAAAGTGATGTATCGCGCCGCTCTCCCAACGACGTCCCATACATCATTTTTATTACGCCGTTTTCTTACATCTCTCTGCTCTTTGGCACTCTCTGCTGCGCCAAATAATAAACTTCCCTCCTGTTACGCCTATAACTCTCTAAGATAAATATGACGTCTCCGTGCTTTGAAAGAACTTTCCCCCTGGCTTGTAAGTTTGTCCCGGGGAAAGCCGTGGCAGACGGACGTCTCGAACCTCCACCGGAACGTGCTGCAGTGCAAGTGATGCAAGCCAAAATCCCTGCAGGCCTTCATCATCTTCTTCATCTGCTACTTCTTCTCCTCAAAAAAAAAGTGCATGGAGGCGAGGAGAGGTTTCTATTTTTGCGTCTGGGCTGAAAGGTGAGAAACGAAGAAGTGCACGTCGAGCTCTGTGTAATCAATTTCGGTTAGGTAACGCTGGCTTTGTTCACCACGCAAATGTGAGATCCAGCTGGCCTGAAATTTCGCTTCGTCTCCCAGAATCTGATCTGTGAGCGTTTCCTCCAGCAATGTTGCATCTTTGTTTATCCTCCTCCTCATGAAAGAATTAAAATATCAGCTGGAACGAATAACTGTAATCGTTGCGGAGTGGGAGAAGGCGCTAATGTGGTAAAGTGGCCTGTATGTGAGGCGGTGTAATTTTGGAAGCGGGCGTCGTGCCCATACGATCCCCTGTAATCACATGACTTACTCGACTGTAATTAACTCGTCTCCTTCCTGTTTCGACGCAGTTCCCTGCTTCACTTCTCTTCGTTGCTCGGTTTGGTGATTTGTACATTATATGAGAATTATTTTTATTTATGCGTACATTTTACTTTACCTAATCATCCTAGTTTCTTTCTCACACTGTCGAGCAACAGTATACATGTTCCTCAGCTAGCGGAAATCCCGTCCTCTTCTTGACTGCTGGCCAAATTTTTTGTCTAAAAGAGTTTGAATGAATTCAAAAAATTTGAGAACCAGTTTTGGTTGAAGTTAATAATAAAAATGAGACTAAAACAAAATCACAATCAGCTCTGAATATAATGTTATACTTTATCTAACACTATTACTATACTGGAATAGTCTTCCTGACAGTGTTCAGGTTGCTCCAGCTCCAGCTCACGTCAGTCACCTCATGAAGATTATTCACCTTTAAAGAAGTAGATGCCTCCAAACATCCTGAACCATCTAGAGACGTACCAGCGCCAATTGGATTCCACTTCATGTGGAGTTTGGACCTCCTTGAGTGTTTAAAGGCTCTGGCATGGAGAAGCTGGTGTTGGATCTGATGATCGCAAATGAGTTATTTTATGAGTTGCTCAGTAGCTCCTAGTTTTATAACCACAATGACTTAAAGATTGTAGAAATATCATTACTCATAATCACACTCTCCAGTGTTCTGTATTGTTTAGAGACTATAATCACACTCTTGATGTCACCCAAATGAGGATGGGTTCCCCTTTTGAGTCTGGTTCCTCTCAAGATTTCTTCCTCATAACATCTAAGGGAGTTTTTCCTTGTCACAGTCGCCATGGCTGCTCATCAAGGGTGAATATACATCGTTCACCTTCAGGAAATTGAAGATTTCTTTTTGAAAGATCGCTTTACTGCTTTAGCTTTTTTGACCAAAATCTTTGTTTCATTCTGGCGTGTTGAAGAGGATGTTGTGTTGATGGTTAATGTAGTGTTGATGTGTACAATTTGATTTGTATTTTAGGAAATAAAACCTCACAAAACAACTGTTTTGGCTTTTTTGGCTTTAGGATTAGTGCATTTTTGATCCTACGTTCAATACCAGTCAAGTAATCAAGTACTGTTTACATCTGATACTTAAATCATACTGGAATTGGGGATTTGTAATGGAGTCAGTTTTGCAGTAAGGTCAAATATAAGTCAAGTATGATTTTCAGGTCCTCTTTACTGAGATATCGGAGATGTTCTCACCAGTGGTGGACAGTAATGAAGTAAATGTAATTCGTTACTGTGTTTAAGAAGTTTTTTCGGGTATCTGTACTTAAAAAATTTATTTGGGAGACTTTTATTTTAACTTCACTACATTTTTATCTAACTTTTTACTCTTCCAAAATCAGTCGTTCCTTTTTTTTTATAAGTGGATAAAAACTTCAAGCAAACCACCAATCAGGGTCGAGCGCTCCGTTTTAAACTTGTTTCGATTGCCGCTTGGATGACAAAAATGTCACATGCAGCTTTATTACTCATCTTGTTATACGGATAGAATAAGCGAATGCATTTAGTGAAATAGGCTAAAAACTGTAGCACTTAGCTGCTATTTTTAGATACATTGTGCTTTGATGCATAGAGCAACAACATTTCTTTTAGCTGCAAAACATAATTTATAGTATGTAGTTTATTATAATGTTTGTAGCAAAACAATTACACCCTAAATAATTTAGTTGGATTGTAGTTAAAATAGCACTTATTGATTTGGTTACCTTTAATTGAGGTGATGTCATAAAGGTTTTCTGTGATTGTTCAGTAAGGGAGAATCTCCAGCCTAAAAAGTTCATTTAAAAGACATATAACATATGGATATAGATGTTCTATGTATCGTGTGGCTACAATTAGCCAATGAGTTTCATGGTTCTTGGTTCAATCAATTGTGCACAATGACATGAATTTAATTGTGCAATAAATGCATTTATGGTGATTTTTCTACATGAAATGGAGCTCAGAAATGTATCCATATTTGTGGACTGCTCTGAGAATATGTGTTACTCCTCCAGTGACGGTAGCTGAAGCAGAGACGAGCTTTTCAAAGCTGAAACTAATCAATGGGAGAGATGTTGGGTCATGGTGTGGTTCACTCAGGGCCTCATTCAAGCTGGAACCGCCATCGGCGCTTGGTGGTATCTACTTAGCACGAGCATACAGTTCAGCATCAGTTCAACATCAAGCAGAACATTTAGAGAGGAATAAATGATGGAAGAAACTCCTGCCTTTAACTTGCCACAACAGCCGTGGGATTATTTACAACATTTTTTTTTTAACCATTGAAAGATAATTGTAAATAAAATCAGTGTTTGAGTCATTAATATTATTCTATTAATAAATCAGTGTGCTGAGAGTCACATTCGAGTCTTTTCACATAAACTGAGGTGATCAAGTGAAGAGTTTTGTAATAAAAATGATAATAGGAACATTATAGTTCTAATAAATTATAGTACTTTGGATACTAAAGTACATTTGCAGGCAAAAACGTTTGTACTTTTACTTAAGTGAACTTTTCAAGGAAGCACTTATACTGGAGTGGCATTTTACCTACTGTATCTCTACTTTTACTCAACCACATGCTTTGAGTACTTTGTCCACAATTAGCTTATTTATACCCCTGAGCATGTGAGGGTTAAGAGACTAAACACTGAAAGATTGGTGGGGTTTGGATTTTAATTCATGACCTTCTAAACAGAAGTTTACCATCTTAACCACTGGAACAATAACAAATCCTATAGTCTGGTGTCCACAAACATCTGCCTCATTATTTTCCTAAAACAGAGTATCCACAAGTGTTTCAGTCATTGTGTCCCACAGCAATTATTATTATTATTTGACCTGTTTATAGTTACAGGTAATGTTGTGGAACGCCTGTGAAACAGGTCATCGCTTTCTCACAAACACTCACACACACACGGGGAAAGTTTTCCGAGCTCTCTTAAAGCAATTAGCGAGCCTGCTAAAGCCAGCTGAGCCATTGATTGTGGCTATTTATAACAGTGACAGGAGCCTGGTGATACGACAGCGCTGCCGTCCTCAGTTTGCCGGCGAGAGGTCAGGACAACGTCCTTATCACAATTAATAGAGGCGGGAAGGGTTCCACTGACTAATAGGGCTGTTTAAATAGAGCACCCACAAACCCCTAACAAACACGACATGCGGGTCTTTAAATATGACTGCGAATCCTGGTGATTTCTGGTGGTTTATGATGTGCATGATTACATCTAATTTAATAATCGAACCTGATGAGTTATATAACAAAATAATTGGACAGTGAGAACAATAGGGAGGTATATTTGCTGTGTTAATGTACACTTAATGAAGAAATGTTATACACTGAGCATTTGAGATTTAAGGGCCTTGTTAAAGGGCCCAGCAGTGGCAACCAGTCATTTGCATTTATGGCATTTGGCAGATAAACTTTTCCAGAGCAACTTACCACCAAGAAATTCAAGGTTAAAGGCTTTGCTCACGAGCCCAACAGTGGCAACTTGATGGTGCTGGGATTTGAACATGTGACCTTTCAATTCATCGTCCAACGTCCCTCTGATCCAAAGCACAAAAGTCCAATGCTTTAGCCACTGAGATACAACTTCCCAAAAATATTGGGACACCCGAATTCTTCATCCATATGTGACGTCATTTCAATGCTGTAGCAATGAATTTTCCCTTCACATCAGCTAGGAGACCCAAACCTGTGGCCTGGCCTGCTATAGAGCGCTGACCCCTATTGAACTGTTTTGGGATGAATGTGAACACTGACTGCATCCCCCAGGCCTCCTCACCTTCTCACCTACATCACTACCTGACTTTACTAACACACTTGTGAGTGAATGAGCACAAATCTCCACAAAATCTAGTGGAAATCTTCCCAGAAGATGAGGTTTATTACATGCCACATACCACTACATACCTTACACATACCAATCTAGTAGTCTGCAAACATTTGTTCATATAGTGTACTTCTCATTGAGCATTTACTTCGGACACTTAAGAAATTCTGTAAAAATGTAGGAGAAGATTAAATTTTACAACAAAAGCAGGGGATTAATACTTTAATTAAAGTTCTAGGAGGAAATAACTTAGTGCTACAGGTTTTGCTCTGGATAATATAAACAGCAAGCCTGGGATTCTCCAAAGCCATTAATATCGCTGCCGAAATCAAGACTCAATTTGTTCGAAATTTGATCTTTGACATCTGTGCCCCCTCTCCGTTCCAAAACACAGGTGTGAAGCTGCAGGCTTTTTCTGCCTGGGAACCGGTGTCTCTGTTCTACCTTTGACTTTCTCAAATAGATCAAACGAGCCCTGAGTAACAAAGATCGGCCCTGTGCAGAGGAAAGGGCGTTCACTGAAAATAAAAAAAAGACCAAAAAAATTTCTTATATCTAGAACGGATATCAGTCAATACTCCCAATGCACAGCCTAAGCCGCTCTCAGAGGGCAGCGAAAATGGCCGTAAACACGTTAAAACAATAGACGCCTCTGATTTGCCTTGAGATTCTCGAAGGATTAGCTTGCATGCTGAGATACCGGGGCGGACACTGAGAAGGAAAAGGGGGTGGATTTCGATTCTTTCGATTCCCAGGCTAGAGGGCAGGTCTGACATGTACAAGGGAGCTATTATGATTGTTCTCTGTCTGCTTGTACACCAGGACCAGGTTCAAAGAGGCTGGAGAAGGACTTTCATGGCTGCTGAAGGACGGTCACCTTACACCACTGTGAACACAGGGCGAGGTTCAGAGATCGGCAGGTGCGGGGAGGCGTGAGGGCACATAAAAAAGGTCAAGTATTAACTGGTTCTGGCTATAAAAATACACAACATTCTCATCTATTAATTACTATAAATCCTTAATATGGGATAATGTAAAGAATATTGTTAAAGGAAAACGTGTCACATCACATGACTTTCCTTTCAGCAATGTTCTTTCTCGACCTGTTACCACAAAGTTGGTGCACAACAACTGGTATCAGACATCTTTGGATGCTGTAGCATGAAATTTTCCCTTCACTTGAACTACGAGACCCAAACCAGTTCCAGCATGACATGATTATCCCCTGCACAAAGCCAGCTCCATGAAGATCTCCTTTACATGGGTTGGATTTTGGTGAAGATCTCCTGCTATTGAGCTCTAAATTGTATCGATCACCTTTGGGATGAATGTGAATGCTGGATGTAACCCAGGCCGCCTCATGTCCTGAAAGTCTTTTTTACAAAGCGTGTCAAGCATCTACTGCTTTTTGCGCCGGATCTCAGCAACGGTGTCAAAGCGGCGACCTTTGAGCTGCATTTTTATTTTCAGGAAGAGGGGGAAGTTCACAGGTGCAGTAGTAAAATCGTGTGGATTATTCTCCGACGATCATCATGCACGAGTTACCGAAAGGTTTCGACATTTTCGGGGATTGAGTGCGTTCATGATCTTCCAGATCTTTCGTCATCTTCCAGTGATGTTCTTCCATTCTTAAAGCGCACGTGCCGCTGAAAACACTTTGAACAATACGTTTCAGTGTCGCCGTATGTCAAACGTACTTCATGTCAAACGTTTCTGTGGCTGATTTGCTCAGTTTTATGCAGAATTTCCCGTCTGTTCTTTGTTTTAACTTGCTGTCTGTTGTGAAATTGCTAATTTTGGTAGCACACATGATCAGAATAGCACCAGTTGGTCTCATACCACCTCGTACATCAGACTTTACTAATACGTCTGTGTGTGAATGAGCACAAATCTTAATTTGAAAATCGAGAATTTTTGAAAAATAATTTGTGAAACCTAAGAGCAGAGGTTTTCGATCTTATGGGCGAGTGAGACACCTGGCTGCAGGGTTTCATTACAGCCAAATTGGAGGTGCACTCAGGAGATGATTGGAGACTAAGGTGAACTGATTAAACATGTGAAATCAGGTGCGTCTCAGGATTCGGCTGGAATAAAAAGCCTGGAGCTACTCTGGGGATTTTGCGTATATGACTGAAGACCACTGTGCTACAGCGTCTACTTGTACTTTTGGTATTAATTAAAAATAAAACAACAAACGAAGAAAGACTTTTGGGAATGGACATAATTAAAATAATTCCCATAATATCGGTCGTGAAAGCGGCATTAAACCAAATAAATAAATAAAACTGAAGCGAGTGGATCATTCTTGCTAAAATGCCATTGTTTTTGCTAATTAGCGAGTAACCTGTTTCCTATTTTTTTAAGGTCGATGTTTTTTTTTTTTAGGTTGCTTATGAAGTTCTAGCGAACAATCAATATGCATTTCCGAACTCGCTCAGAAGTGCAACAAGAGCAGGACAAGAAAAAAAAAAAGGAAATGCCAAAGAGACACCCAAACCTGGAGCTTTACAAAATGAAAGCAAAAAAAAAAAACCAAAAAGGTTGCGCTGACAGTTCACATATTTGTTTCTGGAAAAGTTCTGTGTTTTGTAACCGTTGTCTTCTTTCAACTCGGCCGTCAAAGGACCACCGTTTCCCTGTTCAACTCTGAGCAGCTATCGAATCTGTGCTCTGATGCGGGTTCATGTGGAGGTTACGTTGTTCTCACAGGACGCTGTTACACCTGACCTCGAACACCACAGCAAGAGGAACATCTCAGACTCTGGGGTCCCACGTGGCTTTATCATTGGTTTGCTTTTGTTTGTTTCATGCAAATTATGTTTTTTCTTACAGATGTTGTTGCTTGTGTCGTATTTTCGGTCCAGATGTGTCATCCTGAGAAGACGACTGGGAAATTGTGTGTTTCAGTGACAGAGTTCAAGAAAACAATGAAGCAAAATGTATCACACTTTCACTTTCTGAATATGAGAAACATGAGATATACAATTGGTAAGGTGGTTCCGAAGGTTGTGGATCCAAAGGCTGTGAGTTTAAATCCCAGCTACACCAAGCTGCCACTGCTGGGGCCCTTGAGCAAGGCCCTTAAACCCCATAGCTTCTAAATGAAATAAATGTCCCTATGGATAAGGGGATCTGCCAAATGGTGTAAATGTAAACATACACTATATGAGCAAAAGTATTGGGACACCCGCCTTTTCTAGCCATATGTGGTTCTTTCCCAGAATGTTACCCTAAAGTTGAAGGCACACAATTGTATAGGACGTCTGGATGCTCCTGAGCACAAAGCCAGTTTCATGCAGATATGCTTTACATGGATTTTAGTGGAAGATTTCCTGCTATAGAGCACTAAACCCTATTAAACACGCTACGGGATGAATTGGAACTTCACGTGATCTACATGAGCACAAATGTGTTTAATAAGTGTATATTAATTGTGTGGTCAAGTGTCCACCTTATAAGTGTATAATTAAAGCAATCCAACCAAACCTTCAGTAATGTCAAAATTATAGCTAGAATCACAGGACTAGGTTCTAGGTCACATGACCTAATCATATGTCACTGATCACACACACCTGTTCCTTATTTCACTTAATTACATGTGCATGAGTTGAAGATTTAGCTCGTGCCTCACACTTTGTTTCACCGTCGTCCTTCTGCGGTTGCGGTCTTCTTCTGTCCTGCTTGGGTTCAGGTACAGACACCACTTTTTTTTCATTCATTTTTCATGTAATTTTGAATTTTGTCTCTACCTTTTGTGTATTTGCACCAATATTAGTGTACACACACACACACACACACACACACACACACTCTCTCTCTCTCTCTCTCTCTCTCTCTCTCTCTCTCTCTCTCTCTCTCTCTCTCTCTCTATATATATATATATATATATATATATATATATATATATATATATATATATATATATATATATAATGAGACATTGTGCAAATCATAAAACGTGATTAGACTCATGAATCTTTTTTTCTACTTAAACACAATCCAGCTTTCAATTCAAGTCACATAGTAATGCGGTACATTAACGCCTAAAGGTGTTTTAAACATGCAGATAGATTATAAGCTGTGAATTCTTCACATTTCACAGCATCAATTAAGCGCTGAGTTACTATGTGACCCTTAAGCCTGATGGCATTTGTTCAAAAAGAGATCGTTTCATGAGATCAGGATGTCTAATTATGTCTTCCAAAAATAAAAAAAAACAAAAAACAACTAAGTAGCTCTGCCTTATTACTAGTCGAAGCGAAGTTCCACTCTTCTGGGAAGATGTTCCACTCGATTTTGTGGAGATTTGTTTGAGATTTCATTCAAGGGTGTTAGTAAAGTCAGGTACTGATGTAGGTGAGAAGGTGAGGAGGCCTGAAGGGTGCAGTCAACGTTCACATTCATCCCAAAGGTGTTCAATAGGGTTTAGAAAAAAAACCTTATGAACCCCTGAAAAGAGATAGATAGAGAGGTAAAGAAAGCCAGAGAGAGAGATATAGAGAGAGGGGCAAAGCGCTAAAGAGAGGTAGGTGGGTGGATGGATGGATGGATGGATGGATGGATGTAAAATTTGTATCTCTAAAACGTTTCTTGAACACGTTCTCTCAGCACCGCTGCTGCTACGTGAATGACGCATCACAACACTACGGAGAGGCGTGTCCTGAGAGTCACATAGAATAAAGATTAACATGGCAGAGGAAAAACTGCATCTTCCCAGAGACACAACATCAAAAGAACATCTGGATTTATTTGATCTTTGTTTTAACGCCATGCGTTAGAAGTCAGAAGGCACTTAAATAAGTTGATGATTTGCTGACTGTCTGAACCAAAGAAATAACAATGAACTATCGCTATTATATTAATTTGCAGTTTGTTTATATAATTCTTTCCGTTGCTCCGTATTACATTGAATCACAATGCGCTGAATCAAATCGAAATCGGATCACCTGCATGGTAACAGGGTTTCAGCGAGGGATTTCTTTTGGCATCCAATTTGCCTAAAAAGCCCCCTCACGCAGACCCTGTCACAGTGGATTAGTCCGATCTCCACCCCGATCGGCAATTAATATATTCCTGCTGGACTATTTACATTTTTATTGCCTAATCAAAGTGTACTTGGCCAATTACAAACTCATGAGGGCTTGTAAATGCTGGGTGGCAATCACACACACACACACACACACACACACACACACACACACACACACACATGCACACACGCACTGACTGGTACGGTGAGGATCATATGCTTCAGCAATTCATCAGCATGAACATTTTCCCAGGGGTGATGCTTTAATTTATTACGTTACTCACCTAAAAGTAACAAGGTGGAATATAAATTTATTCTGTTAATTATACATTTTTTTCATGTCTCACATATTCTGCACATCTGTCCATATTGATAAAAAAATTATTTCCACGTGGTAAGTATTTTTTTATATATATTATAATTATAATATAACGTATATATAATAATATAATACCACAGATAATTATGTATATAATTCATCAGATAATTATATTTTTAAGAATGTAATTTATTATAAATAGAAGTTAGTTTTTTTATCATTGTAATTTTATAATATATTTTTATAAAGATGTTTATTTATATTTTTTTATGAAACTTTATTTAATTATTATTATTATTATTATTATTATTTTTTTTTTTTTTTTTTTTTACATATAGGTTATTTGTTTTTTACACACACACACACACACACACACACACACACACACACACACACACACTACATCAATATCTGACTTTCTCTCTTATTCTTAATCTCTTTCTCTCCTTCTCCTTTTTTACACACAGAGTTACACAACTTTTTCTCTTTTACACACCCGCACTGGTCTGAGACTCTCTTTTCTCTTTTTCACACACAGACACGCACACATGCACTGATCTGAGGGTCTCTCTCTCTCTCTCTCTCTCTCTCTCTCTCTTTCACACACACACTGTAAATGTTTCACCTATACTGTGTAAATTAATATTTTTCCACCCATGCAGTATTTTTAATGTATAGATCGTGTGGTTTTATTTGACGTGCAACACAATTAGATTTTATTCCTTAATTTTAAACATGTACTGCTTTTCTAGTGTGCGTGTGCGTGTCCGTGTGTGTGTGTGTGTGTGTGTGTGAGAGAGAGCTACACTGTGAGCATGCAGCGTGTTGCATGTCACTGGGACTATTTTAGTGAGAACAGATCGGCTAGCAGACAAACCTTCACCTTCAGTTTGAGTAGGCTGAGAAAACTGATGTGTGTGTGTGTGTGTGTGTGTGTGTGTGTGTGTGTTTATGAGGGCGAGAGAGAGAGAGAGAGAGAGAGAGAGAGAGAGAGAGAGAGAGAGAGAGAGAGAGAGAGAGAGAGAGAGAGAAAGAAAGAGAGTGAGAGTGTGAGTGTGTGTGCTCTGGAATTCAATTCCAGGTCTGAAAAATAAATCACACACACATATATGCAACTATCTTACATGCAGACACACACTGATCTGCAACCCTCTTACACACACACACACACACACACACACACACACACACACACACACACACACTGATCTGGCTTTGAGCAGTTTGTCTGACAGAATAAAAGCGTTCTGTCCCCAAATAGCTGCAGGAGAGAGACGTCCTGTCACTGATAATGAATGTGCAGGAAGAAACTCGCAGCACCTTTAAAATGTCACACGCCAACATCAGACGAGTGGAAGGCAGGGGGCGGAGCTTAGAAAGAGCAGAGGACAAATCTCCTCTAAACAATTTAGACCATGTGAGTTATCTTTCTGTCTAATATCCCACCTCTGTGAATATAAATATATATTAGTAGCAGGGTGTACATTTCTCACCTTCAGTGGTGTCCTGATTGAACCAATCCAGCTCTTAATGCCATCGGTATTATAGAGAAGTGCAGTAGAACAGAGCGCTGCATCACACACAGGAATCTCATACACGGGTAATGAAAGTCAACACTAAAGCAAGAAAGCCATTGAACACACGTCTCTTTCACTGTAGCCACAACTGCACCTCCCACATACAGCAGAATCATCGATATTAACTTTTCCGTGCGTTACAATTTTCCTGAGGATTCGAAATGATGGAAAATTGTGTTGAGTTTTTGTGCAGATTCTACAGGAAAGGAAATCAGTGTATATGCGACCAAATCGATTTCTTCTCCCCTGTCAGTTGTTGTGGAATAAAAAAAACAGCTATTAAATCCACACAAATATATTTTGATGTTTTGCCCACACACTGTTAAAATGTCTTTATTGGTCAACCGCAGTTAACTTGCCCACAGTAAACCGTTATTTTCACACAATAGTTCCACTTTTTTCCTCCGGTTAACTAACTGATGTTGTTTTAATTTAATTGCATTAAAGACCTTAAAGATATATATAACTTACATATGTTTTTGCGCAGGTGTTTGCTTTGTACGCAATGGGCTGCTTCTGCTTATTCAGAATCAGATAAATAGCCACACACACACACACATACATTCTGCCCTCTGTGAGTCCTAAGTGAAACCGAGACAGGACTCGTGCAGCACTTCAGAGTAAAACCCCCCCCGGGTCTCCCGAGGCCTGGCACTCATCTTAATTTAATGCTTGTGAGATGGAAAGCGGGAGTGGAGTCTGTGTCGCAGCAGGGGGTCTGTGTGGAAGTCACGGAAGGTCCGGTACAAACGAGTGTGAGCTCGGGGTCTGCACTCGTCCCAGCACGCAACTGGGTAATGGCCCGTACTCCTCCATCCTCACACTCATTCACATCCCTCCAAACAGTTTGAAAATATTCCAGCCTTTAAATCGACTGAAGTTGACATCTATAATCACACATGCATTATATAGGCTCGTTCTCCCTCTCGAACACGGGCAGGTTGTGCACTCTCAGGGGATCTGCCCTCAGCCTCTATAAACTGCGTCCCTCTTTCCTCATGATCTCACAATCACCTGTTACGCAACTGCATTTGCGTGGGAGGAGAATTGTTGTTGATCGTCTGTGCGCCGGCTACACAAAGCTATGTTTCGTTCTGTCAAAATGACCGCGTTAACGCAAATTCGTTTTAACGGCACTACTTTTATTAACGCACAATAAGTGCAGCAAATTCAGTTTGACTGTTTTTAGAAAAAATATATAAACAAATATTAAAGAAGCGAAATTAGAACCTTCAACGCAACACACATTTATTCTCAACGTCCTTTCTTTACTCAGATATAAAAAACTACACTGAAACACTAACCCTGTTAGTAAAATCAGATCTAGCTGTGTCTATACACACTAGTCAGTCTGGCAGTATTGGATTCTTGTTCCCAAAGCATTGCGGCACAGCTTGATTTCCTGAAAGGGAACACCTCTAGGTTACGTATGTAACCCTGATTCCCTGAGGGAAGGAGATGCTGCATCTCCATGCCACACTGCCAGCGTCCCTGCAACGCTTTCTTCCCTCCTACAGAAGCTGGCACGGCTTCACTCCAATTTTATAGCTTCCTGGTCATGACATCACCCCACCGGTGACGCCGCACCTTTCATTGGACAGATTACACAGTGACTCAGAGCATGGACAACACTGTAATGAGATGCCCTCAGGGAATAGATGCCCTCAGGGAACTAGAGTTACAAACGTAACTTAAAAATGTTTTTTTGGTTTTTAATATTAGATCTGCTCTTCCCATCACTTAGTTTCTTTACTTCAGGAGTATTGAGTTGGAACTCACAGTATGAAGCTGAACCAAATAAATTTCTCACACATCTTTGTGTGATCGATTTGGTGAAACCAGTCCTCATCCATTTCTGCCTCACTCCCAGCGTTCCCAGGACACATTCCGTAAGTGGAATCTATTTAGGAAACTAAGCCCGTCTAATCCAGATAAACTGCACACTTATTTTGCAAACCCAACATGCCGTGTACGTGTTCCCATCGTGTTCTGTACACTTCTCGAAAAAAGAACCACGAAGCAAATCCGGTGGGTGGTGGCAGCTAAAATCCCTCAGCCTGATGCGTTTTTCCTGCGAAGCACGAGACTGAAACACTCCTGGGGTTTGCGAATCCTCTGGGATTTACATCCTGCACGTCCTTAGAGACCCAATTTACGTCGGACCTCATTATAGGTAGGAAATGTGCTAAAGAAAGAAACGCGAAGTTGGAGGAGCGCGAGAATGTGAGCATGGGTAAAAAAAATAACAATGTGCTGACGGGACGAGGTGTAGAAAACACACAACGGAAAAATAAAGCGTTTATGCAAATGGGGCGGAAGGTCAGAGGTCGGCTGATTTGGGACGTTGCAGCAGAAAAATGACTCAGTACAGTGCAAAGCAACTCCAGCATTTTACAGTGGAGCTTCATAAAATTCTGATTTACCCAGAATTGATTCTTTAGTCTGAGTGTGTAACTGCATGATAATACAATCCAGGCAAAATTGACTGATTATAGATTGAGGGCTCTGGAACACATTTATGTGTCAGAATTGAAGTGAATTTAATAATTTGGTTTGTTATTGATTTGTTTGTTTTGATTGGGAATTTCAAACTGCACATACTTTAATTAATAGCTCTAAATATAAAGCATAAAAGACATATTTGTTGTTTAATTACTGGCCAAAATACAAATAATGCAATAAAATTTGGTCAAGAAATTAAAATGATCAGAAGAGCACCAGGAATTTTTCTGACCTGAACCATCCATCCATCCATCCTTCCATCCATCCATCCATCCATCAATTCATCCATCCATCCATCCATCCATCCATCCATCCAACTGTCTAACCATCTATACAACTGTCTGTTGACCTGTTAATCCGTCCATCCATCTGTCCATTCATCCATCCATCCATCCATCCATCCATCCATCCATCCATCCATCCATCCATCCATCCGTCTAACCATATATCCAATTGTCCGTCCATTTGTCCGTCCATCCGTCCGTCTATCCATCCATCTGTCAAACTATTCTTCCATCTATAAATCCATCTATCCAATTGTCCATCCATCCAATTGTCCATCCATCCAATTGTCCATCCATCCATCCATCCATCCATCCATCCATCCATCCATCCAACCGTCTATTTATCCATTCATCCATCCATTTTTTATATAAATAATCCTACACAAGATCAGCTTGGATCCTATATTATGGAACCTCAGCACACAATGTAATGGACACGGACCTATATAAGATATAATCACACCCATTCACACACTAAAAACTATTTGGAAATACCAATAAGGATAGTAGATGTCTGTGGTCTGGGGAGGAAACTATAGTATACTGAGGAAACCAAAGCACAAGGAGAACATGCATACATGCATTCAAGACAGAGGTGGGATTTGACCCATCAACCACAGAGGTGTGAACAACTGAGCTGAAATGTTTTTGCCCTCTCATGAGGCGATCAATAATATAGCTGTCTGTAACCAAGGAGCTAGAGTAGCAAAAATGTCTGGTCTATACGTCTGGCTGGGAGAAATGCCGTGCTGGCAGCCCAGAACCCCTAAAGAGAACCTTATGAGACTTAAAAAGCAAACCTAAACTGCATTTGTAAGTCCCCCTGTCCTTCACGTCCTTCAAAATTGTGTCGATTTCCACATTAACTACCCCAAAGTCTTCCTCCTCAGCAGGGAACCAAGCATCACCTAGAACAATCACGTTAGACATCTTAATGCGTTCGGGAGAACTCTGCGCCTTCGTTTCCCCCTGCAGAGCTCCAACCCTTCCCCCCACCACTCAATCCACAGTTAAGATGTCTCATCGCTAGATAACAAGCAGTCTCACTGGGGATTTTCAGAGCCTCTTTATTGTTCAACCAGAGGATGACTTTCCATGCTGCCAACCTAGAAGACGAATAGAAGAGAAAAAAGAGAGAAAAAAGTCTGCTGTCAGGTGGCGTCTCTTCCGCCAGGCTCCAGGTGATGGTGTCGGCCTTCACGGCTTTTTTTTTTTTTCCCCCGTCTGGAAGCCCGCAGCCTTTTAAAATGGATACGATTCTGGCTGAGCAGTTGAGGAAGTGAGTCAGAGGAACAGCGAGGGATATTTCTCGATCGGCGTTAGCCCTGCTGTAGGCAGCGGACGGTTGGGATTGCATACCATTTCACCTGAGGCTCGTGACATAAACATGTCACAAGCATGTCACAGTTTCATCAGTGGCCGTGACAGCTTGTCATATAGCAGCGTCGTACATATATATATTTATATATTTTATATATATTTTATAAAATATATATATTTTTTCTTTTCTTTCCACATGCTAATTTTAGCTTTAAAACTGATACATGCTAGAAAAACTTTTACTTGGCAACAGGTTTGCTTATTTTTTATATTTCTTTTTTAGCATCAAAATGTGCAATGTTTTATCAAATTACCTGTCCAGTGATTTCCAAAATTAAATACAGGACATGACTGATTTATAGGATGTAATAAGTAGAAATATTCTGCTTAAAAATGGCAAACGATGACTATAACAAGTAACTAATAAGGTAACTTATTCATTCGACACCAAACTCGGCGTAAAATCATGTGATCATTTAGAGCTGGGATACAAAATGTTCAATAGTTTTTATAAAATCACTTACATTGGATTGGCAGAAGTTTGTGGACACCATACGATTTGAGCTTTTTTGAACTTCAAATTCCACTTTTCTATTTCCATTTCCTGTAATAATACCTCCACTCTTCCGGGTAGATGCTCCACTAGATTTTGTGGAGATGTGTTCATTTAGCCACAGGGGTGAGGTGGCCTAGGTAAAGTGAGGAGGCCTGGGGTGCAGTCAGCGTTCACATTCATCCCAAAGGTGTACAATAGGGTTTGGAGCTCTATAGCAGTAGTTCTTCCACTCTAACCCATGTAAAGCAGATCTTCATGAAGCTGGCTTTGTGCACAGGGGAATTATCATGCTGGAAACAAAGATGTATACGATTGTGTGCTTCCACCTTCAAAATAATTGTTTGGGAAAAAATTAACGTTTTAAAAAAAGTCAGGTGTCCCAATACTTTAAGATATCTGATTTTTTTTATTTTTTTTATTTTAATAAATAAAAAAAGGTGCAAACCATGAAAAATACAATACTTTTTGGTAATTTATAACATAAAAAGGGAAAACAACACAAATAATAACAATAATAATAACAACAATAATAATAACAATAATAATAATAATAATGATAATAATAATAATAATAATAATAATAATAATAATAGGAAAAGAGCAGAAAAATTATTATTTTATTTATTATTTAATTATTATTATTATTATTATTATTATTATTATTATTATTATTATTTATACAATAAATCCATAAGTCCTTTTTACGCTTTTATAATACATCTGACTACCCCTCCCACACACACACAATAATAATAATTATAATAATAATAATTACAATTAAAAATGTAACCAATTTAGAAGTACGAGCAGCTATTATTCACTATTTTTCTGTAATATAAATCGGCACATGCTTTCGGGGGTTTGCTGTTTGAAAACCAGCATCCGTCCGCTCTGGTCTGTGTAGATTAGGGAAGTTTTAAAATGATCTTGTAGCGTGTAAATCATTACCGCTATAGAAAATAACCTGTTTGCTATAAACAGAAAGAGACGTTCAGGGTGGAGACAGATCGTCCCACAGTGCTACATTAAGCAATCAAGAGAAATAATAATAAAAAAAAAAAAACGCAGAAGAACCGAAACAGCAGACGAGACAGCCGGGGTCTAATAATAACTGACATAGTACACAATAACAAATAAATAGCAAATTAAGCATAACAGTGTATGGACTCGGAATGTACAAATAACTCTAAACAATCATGAGACGCATTTTACATTTACGCAAGTAATCATTTGACAGCCGCAACAACAACAACAACAACAACAATAATAAGGTAATTATGCATTCGGCTTAAAAACCTTTTTTGTTTCAGACAATTTGATGCCATTTTCAGTCGAGGAACATTGATGCTTCTTGGTTTTTCCAGTAGAAGAGGGATTTTGCAAGTTAGGCAGCCCAACTTCCTGGTCAATGCCCTCAGTAGCGAACTCAGGAACTGAGTTACAGGATATGGAAGTCATATGAGGTAATAATTCACAATTTCAAGTATAAAGAGCAAACATTCTAATATATTATGTGATGAAAGGAAATGCTGAGTATCAAATGATAATGATTAAACTAGCCAACAACTAATTACTACTCTTGATCTCAAACTGGAGATATTTCTCCAGTTTGAGGTGAAATACACCAGTCTCCTAACAGAAAACTTTTCCTGGTGTAAGTTGTTACTATAGAAACTAACACAGTGGTGGGCCGTGCATTTCACACTGAGGGCTTCAGTGGTGTCCTGCCTGAATCAATCCACCTCTTAATACGAAGAACACCTCTTAAGAACAGAGCGCTGCATCACAGACAGGAATCTCATAAAGTCTAAATGTCATCACTAAAGCAAGAAACCCAATGAACACAATTCAACTCCTTTCACTGGAGCCACAGCTGCATCTTGCACATACATTATCTCTAGCGGAAGCGTCGATATTAACTTGATTAAATGACAGGTTTTTCCTGCATTTCTGTGTATTTTTTTAGCGCATTACGGTTTTCCTGGCGATTTAAAACAAAGGCAAATTGTGTTGTTTTTTTTAAGGGCAGAAATGCAAAAGTATAAATGGTTTATGAAAATACTTAACAAAGGTTTTGTACTGTTTTGGCGACCTTTCCTCACGATGTCCAGCTTTTCTTGAAAGTTGGTCTTGCAAACGTCCTTGTAAGTGAATCTTTGACCAGATCAATTTCTTCTCCAGTCAGAACAATGTGGAATAAATAAACAACTATTAAATCCACATGAATATATTGGAGCTTGTGCAGTTTGCTACAGATGCAAGTTGTCAGCTCTGACTAGTGTGCTTTATGACCATCCAATGAAAGGATGTGAAAATCCCCATGTGGCTGGATGCTCTCTAAGGGCCACAGTTAATTTCTGAAGGCAACACGTGATGTGATGGCTGAAATCTGATTGAATAGAAAATCCAACAGGATAATACAGTACACAACTGGGAAAAATCTAATACATATACATGGATAAAAATAAAATAGTCTAAAAATAAATCTACATCTTTCCTAAACCAATCAGCATCCAGGATTTTAATAGCACTGAGGTGCACAGTCAGTGTTATTTAAAGACATCCTGTTTCTGCAATTCAATCGATGATTAAAACTTTACAAGTGCACATTTAATGAACTTTCCTGGAAAAGACTGAGCCCCCAAAACTCTCCAAGGGTTCGAGTTGGAAAAGTGCAGATGCTGGCTTCGTTTTTAATCTCCAGTGATAATGATGAGATGCCGCCTCCATGCCAACGAGCTGTGTGGAAACTCTGCCAAACGCTCATCAAGCCGCAAATGGAAGCACCTGGACTTCTCTAAACACCACACAAACCCCAGAGCTTAGCTTCGTGGTCAACTGGTGGTTTGTATTTCTACAGTCATGCGTTACATCATCCGGACAAGACCAGAACTCTTAGCATCATTTATAAACATGAAGAAAATGTATATCTAAAATATACATCGATAGGGGTGGAATCTGTATTTTTTCTTTTTTTTGTAGTTTTTCCTTACACTATTCAAATCATTTGGAAAATAATAATTTAATCTCCTCCAAAATCTCCTTTAATTTATAAATTAAGCTTTAAATCCTGACATTGAGAACAATGTTCAATGTTTTCCCTTCACTTAAACTAGGAGATACAAACACGTTCCACCATGACAATGATCCTGTGCACAAAGGCAGATCCATGAAGATCTGGTTTACATGGGTTGGAGTGGACGATCTTCTGCTATGGAGCTCCAACTCTATTAAACACCATTGGGATGAATGTGAACGCTGACTGCACAAACATAAATAGTCAAAAGAAATGGTCTTTTCTGTGTAAAAGATTGTAATATATTATTTATAATAATAATAATAATAATAATAATAATAATAATAAAAAATACTATTTTTCCGTCTTCCTTTTATCATTATTATTATGGTTGTTTTGATTATTATGGGTATTATTATGATTCTGGTTGTTGTTATTTTTCTGGGGTTTTTTTGTTTTTTTCCCGCTTGTCTTTTGGTATTGAACAAAAATGTTTGAATTCTTCATGGGTATGATTTTTTTTTTCTTCTCTATAAATCTAAACTCAAATTTTTCCACACAGGAGCAGCAAAAATACACAATAAGGCTAAAACTATTGAAACATCTGACTTTACCACCCAAATGTGGTTCTTCCTCAAACTATCACTTGGAGGCACACAATTGTATATGACGTCTTCAGATATGGGAGCTTTTATTCTGATTGAATTTACACCCAAAGCTATTCCAGCATGACAAGACCCCTGTGCACAAAGCCAGCTTTATAAAGATATGCTTTACATGGGTTGGATTTGGTGGAAGATCTCCTTTGAGATAATTGTGAACACTGACTACACCCCAGGCCTCCTCACCTCACCTACACCACCTACATGACTTTACTAACACCTTTGTTTATTAAGATTTTGTCTTTTGTGAGAATAATCACATTGATGTAAATGGCTTTGGTCATGTGACCCCTGTAATACCAGAATGCTAATCTGACTTTGAATGCACAGTTTTGAGTCCAATTTCAGTATCCACAAAACAAGAACCAGGATAAACGATAGTGAATAACAGCAAATATACAGTTACAGTTGTTATTGTTTGTCAGGGTGAGAAATTTATTGTGTTTGTTATTAAGGCAGCAGCAATAAGTGCTTTTGCTGTATGTTCTGGGTCTCATGGGTTCTGCGGTATCAGCGCTGAGAAAACCAATTATATGAAATTGTAAGGCAGGATGACTTCATCATTACAGATAATTACTTTCCTACCCCGTGGTTTGTTCGCCTGTTAGCTAAAAACAGAGCAGAATTGTCGTCGTTGCCGTGAATAAGCGCAGAGTCTGAGTCATTAAGCTGTTCTATGTGCTGTCAGTAAATGAATCTCCGCCTTCAAGATCTACAGTGACCAATCAAGTTGAGTGTTTAAAAAATGACTGACAAGAGCCCGAGGCTTAATGCATACAATGGCCACAAACTCTTTCGCTCCATCAGTGGAGATAATATTGACACAATAGACTTCATGATGGAACTGTAATGAAGTTGCTCGTAAGACAATTGTGTTTTGACCAAATAGTACACAGTGATTTAGGACCACACCAGATGGAGATGAATCTTGTTCCTCTCAAAGTTTCTTCTTCACATTTATGGAGTTTTTTCCTCACCACTATTGCCTCCATTGTGTTAGTAAAGTCAGGTACTGATGTAGGTGAGGAGAGGAGGTCTGGGGCACAGTCAGCATTTACATTCATCTCACAGGTGTTTAACATGCTAGAGGTCAGAGATCTATAGTAGACCACTCAAGATCTTTCACTCCAACCATGTCTATCTTTATGGAGCTGGATTTGTGAACATGGGCAAACTTTTGTTTGTGGTGTTTGGTGAACAACTAAATACGGCTGCTGAGCTCAAACTGAGTAAGACTTTATGACTGAATTGTGACCATGCCCATCGTTAAAAGTTTAGCAACTGCTCCTGGACTAACTGACAAACTAGCTTCAAGTTCAAAACAGATCAGCAATTAAGCATACACTCAATAACATATGCTATTTTAATAGGAATGCCTGTTTTATAACATTGTCTATTTTATTAAAAGTGCTATAATAAACTAAAAAGCTTTAAAAATTCTTTAATTGTATAACCTTAATTCCAAAAAAGTTGGGACATGGTGCAAATTGTAAATAAAAACAGATTGCAATAATTTGCAAATCTTATAAATACATATTCTATTCACAATAAAACAAACAAACAAACAAACATGCATGTTTAAACTGAGAATATATACAATTCTAAGGTGAAAAAAAAAGGTATTTTTTAATTTGATGGCTGCAATATGTCTCAAAAAAAGGTTCATGTTTCCCATTGTGTATCATCGTGACATCTGTTCATATATACAGTATCTGGGAACTGAGACCAGTTTTGGGAAAGGAATGTTGTTTGATAGGTGTCCGATACAGGATTCTAGCTACTATCTAATCTAGCTAGCTGGATGGAAGCATTTGTTGCTCTAAAACCTGTTTATACTTTTCAGCATTTATTGAGCCTTTCCAAAGGTGCAAGCTGCTCATTCCACAGGCACTAATGCACTTCAATCGCAAATTCCATGCAATTGATAACGAGCCAGATGGTCCCTCTCCTCTTTATTCTGGAGGACGTGGTGTCTGTGGTTTCCAAAAGAAATACAAATTTTGATTCCTCTGACCACAAAACAGTTTTCCGCTTAGTCTTAGTCCATTCGAATAAGCTTTGGCCCAGAGAGGATGGCGGTGTTTCTGAATCATGTTCACGCATGCCTTCTTCTTTGGATGATAAATATTTAACCTACATTTGTGGATGACATGGCAAACTGTGTTCACAGACAATGATTTCTGGATGTGTTAATGAGCCCATGCAGTGATTTCAATTGAGGAATCATGACACAAAGATCACAGCCATCCATATTGATTTTCGCCTCGTCCCTTATGCAGAGATTTCTCCAGATTCTTTGCAAATGTTGATGATGTTTTGCAATTTTATGTTGAGGAATATTTTTCCGAAATTGTCTTTCACAAATTGATGACTTTGGCTCTCTAAGATGTACTATTTATACCCAATCATCTTACTGATCTGCTGTCAAGTAACCTCATTAGTAAAATGCAAAATCTTACTTTACTTTTGCGTCCCATCCCAATTTTTTTGAGATGTGTTGCAGGTATTGAATTCAAAACTTACAAAATCGCCTCACTTTTTCATTTTAATTGGTGCATTTCCTCAGTTAAATCATACTGTCATATTTATTGTTTAACAATAATAATGATAATAATAATAAAAAATAATAAATCTAATTGAAGCATTAATTCACATTATTTTTTTGTGTAATGCATTTTTTCCCCTTAAAATTAATTGCAGTATAAAGTCCAAATTTGTGTGAACCACTGAATCAGAATTTCACGTTGTAATGACAAAAATGTTCATCTCAACATGGAAAATATCTTCTGTAATTCTGTAAACTGCGCATCTCCGGATGACCCCAATTAGACAAATGCGTTTTTCACTACAGGTACATTACTGTTTGTTAACCCTCTCTGAATATGACCTCGACCTGCAGGTGCTCTTGGACTCAATACCAAAATGTTCACTTCCAGGGCAATGAACAGGAAAAAGAGGAAGGAAGAAAGAAAAAAAAACAGATGGAGAAAATTCATTGAGTTCATCTGTAGTGCATCAGGATCGGGGACTGGGCTTTAATTATTTCATCAAAAAGCGTCTCTTGGGTTTATATAATTCCTTTAAAAAAAAGTGTTAAATCCCCATGGTGTGATCAGTGCAGTAAAGCCATAGAGTCATTAGCATAGTTATGTAACCTGAACTAATGAACTGTGATGCGATCGCACTGAGGAGAAAGAGGAGCTCTGCTCTTCAGGCGAATCCGATCTGCGGTCTGTTCCTCCGTCTCCAAACGTCTCAGACTGCTGCTGATCAAAAACAATCAAAGAAAGGAAAGTTTTCAGGCATTACATCAGTAATTCATTGCCTGTACGGAGACCATGAGCAAAAAAATGGACTCGGCTTTCCTCTAGTCTTAAAGGAAGATTTATACTTTACTCCAAATTAAGATTCTTTTACTCGGGTTTATTTGAATTCAAACTTTCTTTTCATTCCTTATCTCATCATTTTGACCCAGTGCGATGTTTATTTTGTTGGTTACTGATTCGCTCATGGTTGATTTGATTGTTTTAAAAGAAGCATGTTAAGTGTATTTTGGTAAATTAGCAAGCTAATAAGGTTTATACATTAGCTTGTTAAGTTAGCTTGAAGTTACCCTTTTGATAATTCTTTTAAATTAGTTTTTAGCTTGCAATTCAAGTTTTGTAAATTAGATTAAATTAGCTAGCTAGTTATTTTCTTGTATATTAGCTGGTTAAATTAGTTAATGTTCGTACACTGCATGTCAACATTTTAAAAACACCTAGTCTTTTATCCGTTTGGTTTTATGCAGCAAACTGGGTAATGTAACAAATAGAAAATGTACTTGTAAAACTCACCAAAGGTGTTCTTCAGTAGATGGAGATTTCTTTCTGACCTTGTGATCCAGCTCATCCCAGAGCAGGTGCTTTCTGAATAACGCTTACAGAGCTCTGACATACACTATGGCTCAATATCTTGTTGTATGGTGAATTTGGTTCCAATGAGCCGCAGTCCAGATGGAATTGCATGATGTTGAAGTATGGAATGGGAGCCATGTTGGTTCAGTTTTTCTTTGACACACAATAAGTGTCCAATCTTCTCTGCTCCAAAACATCCTCAAACCATTAAGCTTCTACTTCAATGTGTGACTGTGGGGGTGAGGCAGTCTGATCACATCTTCGCTCTTGTTCTCCTTCTTAACATGTACAAGTTCTTTTGTTAGAGACAAAAACTGTTCCATTTGGACTCATCTGTTCACAGAACTTTCCCCCAGTCATTCACTGTACAATTATTGTGTGTTTTTGCCTTTTACCCAGTTTGTTGTATTGAAACAAAAGAAAATTGACATAGAATTCAAGGTGTTTCCAAATTATAGACAGACACTGTACATAGCATAGGTTTCCATATTAGCTTGTTAAATTAGCTTGCAAGATTTGTTTGTATGTCAAATTAGTACATTTACTAGCTCGTTATGTTTGTTTATTAACTTGTTAATTTAATTAGTTGCAAGTGCTAACTTGCCTTAGTATTCACTGCATTAGCATTTTTAACCATAACATTATTTCTCATTGACATTTTCCATTTTACTATTAGCTTAGCAATCTATTTAGATATCTATCATGTAGGATTGTTCTGTTCAGGTATTATGTATGAACTTGATTATGATTCAATTTCGAAATAATTTTTACTCAAATAAATTATTCTTCAAACTTAAACTTGGACCATAACATTTTTGTAGTGCAGTTTCTCTCTACTTTCCTACCCCTGGATCTTATATGGAACACTGAAGTCATAGAAATGCCAGAGATATTTTTCTTTTGTCTTTATTTAGCTGCAGTGTGCTGGTCACATTTGATGTATTCAGTGTTTGTCAGTTTTGTGTGTCAGTTTGTTCATCAGAATATCTCGAGAAACTTTCCTGAGACTAAATATATACACATGAGGGAAAATCACTACTATATACTAATCATACAGTAAATATTCATGTCCTTTTGCTGCCGGGGGATGCGACATATATTATAGACAGCTCTTGGTTGGTGGTTTTTTTTTTTTACAGTAAATGAACCATGTATATTATCCTGGAATCGATCAAATAAACAAAAGAAAAGCAGAATTAGCTAATCTTTTTTTATAGTATAGTATATTATAGTACAGTGTTTTGTTGTATAGTATGGTATAGTGTAGTGTACATTTACGGCATTTTGGCAGACGCCCTTATCCAGAGCGACTTACAACTGAGCAGGGGAGGGTTTTAGGGCTTTGCTCAAGGGCCCAGCAGTGGCAGCTTGGTGGTGGTGGGATTTGAACCTGTGATCTTCTGATCCAAAGCCCAATGCCTTAACCACTGAGCTACCACAGTAGTGTAGTGTAGTGTAGTGTAGTGTAGTGTAGTGTAGTGTAGTACAGTGTTTTGTTGTATAGTATGGTGTAGTGTAGTACAGTGTTTTGTTGTATAGTATGGTATACTATAGTATGTTATGGTATTGTATAGTGCAAGTACAGTGTTTTGTTGTATTGTATGGTATGGTATAGTAGGGCCAGCAAAGCCTGATCTGAAAATCCATTTTCCAGAAAAGCTAGACATCGTGAGGAGGTCGGCCAACCCCGAAGCTAGCTAGCTTGTCTCATCCCGGGAAAGGGTTTGTTCTTCACTTCCAGACCAGTGAATACGAGCGGTGCCACTGGATTACTGTTTCTGAGGAGCGCTGCACATTATGAGTCTGCATCTCTGCTGAATAGGTTGTATTTTATTACAATCTTTAATGTTTTTGTCATGTTAGTAGACAAATATTGATTCTGAACTGCTCCAAATGATGTAGGTGGAACAGTTGTGGTTGTAGTGTAGATGTTTGGAGCTTTAACTGGGTTTCTTGCTTTAGTAAAATGGTATTCATCATCAATATGTTAAATGCCCTCTCTTTGTAATGCCATGCGTTGTTATATAACGTTTTTTGTATTGTATTGATGGTTTCTATAATTGCGACATAATCGTGGTGGTATTAAAAGGTGGATTAATGTAGTGCAAGTACAGTGTTTTGTTGTATAGTATAGTATACTATAGTGTGGTATAGCACTCTAGTGTGGGTGGGACATACATTCTACTTGACAGTAATTTAGTTGATTTTACGATTTTTTACCAGGTAAGAATTATGAACATCAATGAACGTGAAAATAAATTATTGAAAAAGTAAACTGGTAATCTTTTTTTTCCCACAGATAATATATTGCACTGTACAGTATAGTACTGTATAGTACAGTGCAGTACATAGTGTTGAATTGTGTTGTATAGTGTAACAGTATAGTATAGAATAGTGTTTTGCTATGTAGTATAATATAAATAAATAAATAAATAAATAATTAAATAATTAAAAAATGCTGATTTAGATTTTTGAATTGGGAAAAATAATGAAATGAGTTCTCAATGTTAGATGTTTGGTATTTTTGTTGATATTATTGGGGTTTGTCGCTCAGGTCAGTGCAATACGTTATGGCGGTGTTAACGTATGTTCTTATCCTGTTCATGTGCCGAGTTTATGCACAGTTTCTTCCCACGGCGCTCCTGGAAGCTGCCAGACTCGTATCTGAAAAATTATAACTGGAAAGAGAGATAAGCCTCTCCAAAATGGAGAAAAGAGAGAGAGAGAGAGAGAGAGAGAGACAGAGCCGAGTGCTGTATCTAAGATTAGGAACACCCAAAGCCTTTCATTTCTGCCTTTCTTCCACCAAAGTCCCTCTCCCCACTCGCAATTTTAACGTTTGTGAGAAGTTCGACAGCTCATGAATCCAGTCATCAGGGGTTGTTTTTTTATCTTTTTTTTGTTTTGTTTTGCTGAAGGGAGAGTCGGTGGTCCTAATAATCACAGTTTGTTTTAATTACAGCCGAACGTAGCACTGGAATTCTGGGACTTGCTTTGGCAGTGCTGGTGGTTATTTTTCTTTCTTTCTTTTTTTAATCCTTTTCTATCCCAAATTCGCACAACACAATCGGCGAGCGCTTACCTATTTACTGTCTGGCTCTGCCCCTGAAAAAAAAACACTGTCTGTCTTTTTAGATTGATTTCCTACATCCCTTGATGCCAATGTTGCTCTCAGGAATGATAAACGCTGCATGTTTTTCATTAACAGTCGTTAACAGACGGATGTGCGTTGTATAACACGCAGTGAAGACAGCCCTAGCTTATCAATACAGTACTTGGTGTAAGTTGTCATATAGCGGTTTTATGCACATCAGTAGACCGAGCGCTCGTTAATATTTATCACGGTGCCACATGTGCAGCAGTAACAGCTGCCGAGAGAAACGAGTTCACCTGCGAACTGTCGAAACCCCCACACACAGACGGTTTTTAGACTGACGGGAATTTAGAATTCATACCACGGTGTGTCTAAACACTTGATTCAGATTGGCTGTTCAAACCAGTTTAATCACTGCTCTATATTAATGTACTTATAAAATAAAATCTGTCTGTCTGTCTTTCTGTCTGTCTGTCTGTCTGTCTGTCTGTCTGTCTGTCTGTCTGTCTATCTATCTATCTATCTATCTATCTATCTATCTATCTATCTATCTATCTATACATTAAGAAATTGGAGAATGAACTTCAGCAGTCTCATTTCAGACTCTTCATATCGCCCTGGGTTTTGCAGATCGACGCTACTCGGATGTTCCAGTTTTTTCCTCCAATCCCCACCCCCGTCCCCACTCTCTACTGTGCCACATGGAGGAGAAGAACCGTTGACGCATGCCATGTTTCTCAGAATAACTCTGACATGATGGGTTGGGCTTGGGCTTGATAGAGATGTGTTATTCTTGCTGAGGGCGAACAAAAAGCCCAAAGAAAGTTTTCTTTTTTTTTTTTCTTCTTTTTTTTCATTCACGATGCTGCTTTTAGAAAGTGCGAGGCATGTTACAGGAAGACACACAAGCTCCTAAAACCTTCTCTCAGAAGTTTTTCTGATCACACGCTATTCAGGGCATTCGCTGGAACAGCGGACAAAAGTGTCGTAGCGCACAAAACGATGTCGACGTGGAGGGGATGTGGTGTGAGTTTGACATTTAGTGTGGTGAAAGCAGTCATTACGAGAGCGGTGGAATTACTCTGTGGGGAATTAATTCGGAATAATCGGTCATGCAGATTTATGTCAGTTGTCAGAAATAGCTTGGGCGGTCTTATGAACTCGGCTCGAACCAACTTTTAGTCCATACACTCTTTTCCACCTTGGCCAAGATACTTGTTTATTTTTTTATTCAGGTCAGAACCGAAACCTGACTTCACTTTTCCCTATCCTGTCTTTCTTAGATATTCCCATGATGCCAAGCTTGTCAGTGAGGCGCACAGTCCATCCTACAGTTCATAACCTGTGTGACACTGTGTCTAAAGGTCTGATTTCTATCTCACTTAAAGCATCAAAACAATGCAATCCCAGGTGAGTCTCGTCACACAAAAGCCTTAGGTGAAAAAATTCCGCGGTGTGAGAGCAGACGGAACCAGACACTCGGTTGTGTGAATTCACAATGAGCTTAATCGTTTGGAGAACATCGCCGAGAGAATGTTTCTATAACAATGGGGCATATGGAGTGGAGTATTGTACTTTACAAAAGTTAGGTTAAAATCTATCTTTCCATCCTTCTAACAGCTTGTTTATGTGGGAATCGATGGTAGTTTGTGTCAGAGTTGTTGAGGAGCATCTGACAAGAACAACTGTTTGCTTGTGCCCATAAATCTTTGCAAGATTCAATTAAGTTTTTTTTACTTTTATAAAGCTTCATAAAACATTTATAGCTTCATAATGTAAAACAAATCATTTCAATAACACTTTCTATAAAGCCCATGTTCATAACTCATTATAACTGCAAATGCTTAAAAATGTGAAAAGAATTCTTTACAGCATTTTATTAAACTTAATAATGCCATATAAAGCTCTAATAATGCGCTATAAGCCCTTTCTTGATAGTTCGTTAGGGCACGGAGTGTAGTACTGTACTTTTTCGAAGGCTACTGATAGTTTCGAGAGACACAGCTTGTTTATGTGCGAATCGATGGCAGTTTGTGGCAGAGCTGTCGAGGAGTATCTGATATATAAAAGTGTTAAAAAGCCACAGATGAAGTTAACGAACCTTCCTGTCAGAAAGTTTCTGCAAATCGGTCAATTTCTTCGTCTTTCTGGGAACACTTTCCAGCCTATATTCACTCCTCATTATAAAAATGCCTTTAATTCCTTATGAGATGGAAACAATTCCTTACAAGCATTTTTATAATTGCTTATAATGCTTCATAAACCTCAAATGATGTGATATAAATAATATTTTGGTTACTTATAATCATTTTATATACATAAATAATACCTCATAAAGTTACACTAATATTTCTTAAAATGTTGACAATGTTTCTATAAAGCTTACATTCATAACCCATCATAATTAGACTCTATACCTATTCCCTACAATCATTATTTAAACTCTTATAATGCTTCATACAGAGATAGCAAAAGTACACACATTTGTTACTCAAGTAAAAGATACTGATGTTTTTAAAGACTAAAAGTTGAAGTTGCATTTTTTTTTAATTGTTGTTACCTAATAAATGTATCCAGGCTGAAGATCCACCATATAGAACACAAGTAGAGAAAAGATGATGATGATCAGAAATGTCTCTGTTCTCAGTCACGTTTACATCACAGACTTCCTCTGTCTCATCCACGTTAACCCCAGACTTCTTATTGCTTACTGCCCTGTCCTTCTACGTCTGTGGTGTGTGAGAGACAGGAAATGATACACCAGTGGTACGTTAAAAAAAGCTGCACAATTAGAAGAAAAAGGTTCATGGGCTCAAAACGGTGAGCAATGAGAAGAAAAATATTAATCATGTCACGAATAGATTAAAAATAAATAGTGAAGTAAATTACTGATACCAGAAAAATCTAATTAAGTACAGTAACGAAGTATTTACTTCTAGTAGTTACTTCTACTAAATTTACTAATATCTAAATTTACTAACAGTTTCCATGAACAATTATAATCCATAATTGTGCTTATGCATTTTTGTAAGCTTGTAACGTTTAAAATTCCTTTTTTTCCCTCTAAACTCTTATAATGATTCATTACACATTCATAGCTATATAATGCATAATACATTATTTTGGAAACGTGTTCTTTAAATCCCATTTTCAAAACTAATTGTAACTGCATTTAAAATCATTAGTAATTTGGTAAAAAAAAAATCCCTGCAAGCATTTTTTTTTTAACTACAATAATGCTTAATGAAGCGCTAATAATGCGTTATAAGCAGATCATTTGTTTTAACACATGGTATTATTTTGTATTATTATACTAACAATTGCATGTTTATTAACAATTATGCATATTTGCAATTGCCACTAAATCATTTATTATTATTATTATTATTATTAGAGCCTTATGAGTACTTTATTTTATAACAGATTATAAGAGTTCTATGAAGCATTATACGCTTACAGAAAATCCTGCAATGTGAGGATGAAGGAATGTTTTGAGCCGACATTAAAAAAAAAAATCAATGAGTAAATGTGTTTCTCCATCTGATCTGTCATATCATAGATGGCCAAAAGTTTTGCACCAGGAAGTAAAATGTTAAACTGCGATGACCTTTTGACCTTATCGATGCGGACGTTCAAAGACAAACGATCTCATAATTCTGCTGACGAACAGAGCTCCGTGTTGGGAAATCTTCCATCGGTGGTCTATTAATGTTATATTACAGTTACATAACACTTCCTTCAGTCATGTGGCACGCTGGGGTTTTTTTTTTCCAGCTTGAGCATCGTGTTTTTTTTTTTTTTCTTCCTGATAGCACGCAGACTTTATCAAGTGTTTAGCATCCCTCCGAACAGTGGCGCTACTTTGTGCCGCCTTCGCACAACACTTTTGCCCAACTTTAGCAGCTTTTTAGCAGTGTACAGTGCAGTGTCGGTAACAAAGAGAGGCTTCCCCAGTCATTAATCATCCTGACAAGCCTTTTGTTGTCAGTTAGCAGCTGTGCATAGAGGAACATTACTCTTCTATTCTGGCCCGCAGTGCCGAGGCGGCCCACGCCGTCCCCCCTTTTAATGAGGAATCGGAAACCGGAGCGTCCAAACTCCTGCTCTCCTATCAACTGCTAATTGAACTCCCAGCTGTTAAGAAAATGGACCCTGTGTGTGTTTCTGTTTTTTCCCCCTCGTTTTGGCAGATGAGTTCATCTGGACCTAATCAAATCCCATAGATTTAAACTAGTTTTGTTCTGGAAAAGAAAATAAATTATTCAATTTGCTTGAAGTGAAACTCTGCATCATAAGATTGACATAATGGTCTCATAAACATGTCATAACAGCTCCTCTAATGCCACTGGGTATGACAGATGCCCTACATTTAACTTTAAAGTTGTAATTTAATGTAATGGCACACACTAGTACACATATCTCAGGTTATATATATATCTCAGGTTTATGTCACCTTATGAACAAAGCTTTTAAACTTTTCTTTCCTTTCATGTCGCCTTATACACTGTATATGTCAAATGTCCTTAACTGCAGTGTTGGATGATCTAAAAAATAAAGTAAAATAAAGCGAACTTTGTAAGTTTATGAAAATTCAATGTGAAGGTTTTTCAAAATCCATTAACATTTTTATAAACATTTATAATCTATTATAGCACTTATACATTTTTGTTTTTTATATATACTCATAATGCTTTATAACACATTCATAGAAATATAATGTAAATTAAACAACTTTGGAAAAACTTTCTATAAAGCCCATGTGCATAACTCTATAATTTTATCGCTTTGAAATTAATAATGAATTTTTGCAAGCATTTCATTAACTATAATAATGCTTCATAAAGCTCTAATAATGTGCTATAAGCAGATCCCTAATAATTAGTTTAAACCCAATGTATTATTCATTATTATGCCATATGCTTTACTCAACAATTATACCTATTTTAAAGTGTTACCAAATTACTGTATTAAGGCCTTATGAATCATTATTAGAGATGATAAAAACTATAAGGAATAATTAAAAGCTTATAATTAACCAAGTACAGCTATACTGATTTTTTTTATTATTTATTTCATTTATAATTTAATAGATTAGAGCTTTATAAAGCATTATAAGCTTACAGGAAATCCTGATATATGAGGATGAGAGATTGATCTAATCTTTGTGGATAAAATAACAAACACAGCTGTTCCCAACGAAAATACAGGAAATTAATTTAATTGTTTTGTCGCCCCATGAACACGGCTCGTAAGCATTTTCCCCTTTCATGTCCTCTTATACACAGTGTATGTCACATGCCCTACACTAATCATGATGGTTTTTTTCTATAAGTTTGTATCACACTGACTAATGTTGGACATTTGCAGTTAAGTATATAGCATTTGACATTGACACTGTCTATGAGACGAGGTGAAGGAGAAAAATGCTTACAAGCTGTGTTCATAAAGTGACATAACAACTGAGTGAAATGACGTTTTTGTTGGTAACAGATGAGTTTGTGTTTTTTACCCTACTTAGATTAGATCAGCCGGCATTGCTGCTCAGTGTATGACATCTAAATACAAGGTGACATGAAAGTGGCTAAAAGCTCAAACATACATTGTGTAGTAAAGTCAAGCTGTGTTCATAATGCGACATAACTAAGATATGGGTTTTTGATGGTAATAGCTGTGTTTGTGTTATTTCACCTATTTAGATTAGATCAACCGACAGAGTAGGACATCTGACATATAGAGTGTATAAGGCGACATGAAAGGCGTGGGCACTATTGTTGGCATTGTATTTCATAGATATTGTGATGTTATAATGCATTATGGCATTTTATAAAATCTGCCACAAAATTTCACAAACACTTGCATGATATTTGTTGGGATTAGTACCATGACTCTACTAGCAGTCAAAACAAACTGTTATGGCAAACTTATGACTCCTTATGAGATGTCTATGACATCATGTGAAGGAATGTGTTCCTTAGAATGTGTAATTGGCTGAAATTTTTCCCCACAGTGCAGCCAAACACACGGTAACAACTTTATCACTTTAAATTGGGGCAAATATACCTGGCTGGGAAACTAGCATATACTTAAAAAAAAAAAAAAAAAGCATAAAAATTCTAAACCTAGTCTTATATTCAAACGTGTGTAGCTGTGTTTATTTTGTTGTTTAGAATAATTTTTTTTTTTGTTATTGCAGCTGCTGTTGGTTAGATTAGCACCCGTGTGGCATCAGGATTTAGCACGCTAACCGCCACAGGATTGCCAAGTCGCACACAATCTCTTTCTCTGCAGCATATTTGGGATGGAGAGGTTCCAGATGAACTCCATCTCACCCTGCCTCCCACAAACGGATGCTGGGGCTGCTAGCTCGCTTACAGGCTCTGCTCTCAAAGTGACAAAAAAACGGCTAGCGCACCGTGACAAGCTTTTTTGTCTTCTCTCCTGTCCTCCCACCTTTCAGTTCGCTGCTGCCTGTCTTGTTCGAGTGGGAGAGGGAAGCGAAGGAGGGATAAGAGAGTTGTAAGCTGAAAGATGGAAGGAAAGTGAGAGAGTGAGAGTGAAGAGGAGAGAGAAAGAGAGAGAGTCCAGCATTCTCTGTCAGCTCAGCACAAATCTCTCTCTAATGAAGTTCTTTTTTTACACATAAACAGTGAAAATCTACTTCCCGAACTGGATTTATTGGATTTTGCAACTTATGAAACTTGGACGCAATTAAAATTGTATACAGTTCTGACACATTTCTGTGGCCAAACATCATTAAACACAGGCAGGAGAAGAGAAATTACTCACGGGAATTCCGGTTCGATTCAGTGAATCAGGGCAATCAACTCGAAGAGTCAAATCAATTAGATCAAGTCAAGTTTATTTCGATAGCGCTTTTCACAATGGACATTGTCTCAGTGAATGATGTGTATTTATCCCTGATTAGGAGCTACTGAGCAACTCATAAAATATCTCAATAGATCATAAGATAAAATTTGAGATCATCATAGATCCAACACCAACTTCTCCATGCCAGAGTCTTTAAACACTCAAAGTGGTCCAATGTACACACAAACTCTACATTAAGTGAAATCCAAATGGCGCTGGTATTTCTCTAGATGGTTCGTGGATGTTTGCAGGCTCAGTATCTCCTTCTTTATAGGTCAATAATCTTCATGAGGTGGAGGCAGTGGAGAGGAATTAGCATAGCTGCTGTTCATAATATTAACAAGCACAGGTTAATAATGTGCATGTGATCAGATGTATCGGAGCACAAAGTTATGTTATGATATATGTGTAGGACTCAGTGGTTAGAAGCTAAATGCGAGAATGCTCTACCGACTTTAGTGGACTTTGCTATCCTAGGAACTACTAGAAGTACAGAGATTTGAGATCTCAAGGATTGTGACGGATTGTAGCGTGTTAGAAGACTGGAGAGATACATGGGAGCTAAACCATTTAGGGCTTTGTATGTAAGTAGCAATAGTTTGTAGTCGATTCAAAACTTAGGATGAAGCTTTGAAACTAAAAACAGGTAATTTGTGATTTTAACTAGAGCAGATTCTGTGCTATGACGGGGCCTGAAACCTGACTGAAACTCTTCAAAGTTATTGTTTTCTTGTAAGAAGGAACATAACTGGGCAGACACAATCTTTTCTAAAATCTTAGATCACTAACAACTCCTTGCTTTTTTGTCTTAAAGATACCAAATATCCCTGAACTCAGCCTGCTGTTAAATCCTCAGCAAAACGACTTTCCATGAGTCGACTCCCAAAAGAGCCAGTTCAAAGAGTCAACTGGTTTACAAACGACTCATTAACTCAAATGAGACTCGGTTTCAGTGCTTTAAACAACGTACATACAGTGTTTGACCAGAAAATGCATTCATCACAAAAAAAGTCCTGCTACATGTAATACAAATAATGAAAAAATGTAGCTATTTTACAACAACAATAATAATAAAATGTATAATAATAATAAAAGTAAAACATTTTTTTTATATATTTTCTATTATATTGTGTTTAAATTTTTATTTTTATATTATTTTTCTGTTCTCTGTTGGTTGTTGTGCTGTTGGGAAGAATTTCACTGCATTACACAATGTACATTATATGTATGTGACAACATCAATAATAATAATAATAATAATAATAATAATAATAATAATAATAATAATAATAATAATAATAATAATAATAATAATAATAATAATAATAATTCCATGTACATTGTGCTTTTCTTTGACTCAAAGTTGCAAAAAAATAAAATAAAAAAATGCTCCACATAATAACAATAATCATATTATTAATTTTGCTGAAATCCAGGCCCCAGGCTTCCATGAAGCATCGCCCATTTTCTCAAAAGTGCGCTTTTAAGAAGTAATTGCCCCCTGTTCCACCTCACTATTGGAGCAATCCTGTTCCCTAAATAGAAACCAAGAAGCTAATTACTCCCTTCTTCCTGACACAAAAGCGACAGCATGCCTTAATTGCAACAAGCCGTTCGTGGAAAGTTCACCGGTTTAAGATCCTCTCACGATCCTCGGCTCTCTGTGATCGATACCGAGACGAACGTGTCAGCCTCTCCGTTACGGTCTTAATGCTGCAAGCATGAAGCGTGCGCTTAATAATAATTCACTTTCTATTTGCATAGGGTTTTGATTCCAGAGAGCTCGCTTTTTTTAACGGACCAGAGAGAAGCCAAGGTTTCAAAAATGGCTCACTCTGGGAGCAAGCTGCATTGCGTGGGGTGGTGGGGGGTGTAATGAAAATAAATAAATAAATAAATAAATAAATAAATAAATAAATAAATATAAAGTTGATTAAAAAGAGTGGTGGTCCGGAGTCCTGCCTGGATGAGCAGAAAATTATGGAACCTCAATGTCATTTTAAGATAATTAATCATAATTAGGTGCTCTTTTACTGATCATACATCACTGTGGAACATCGTCATCCTGCCAGTGATAAAGCAATAATTATCCCCTAATTACCTTCTACTTACCACAAGCACAAAAATCAGGAATATCTCAGCCTGCTTCAGACAAACTGCTTCTGTCTCAGACCAAGGCGCTAATCCTGGACTTTCTCTGAGAGACAGAGCGGACCGGACACGTCGATGCGTTATAACAAACATGTGAATCACATCCATGATTTTGTACAGCCGACATTGCATTTCTTTCTTTCTTTCTTTCTTTCTTTCTTTCTTTCTTTCTTTCTTTCTTTCTTTCTTTCTTTCTTTCTTTCTTTCTTTCTTTCTTTCTTTCTTTGGATTCTTTTCTGTTGTGTTTTGGTTATTCTGTTATTTTTTTCTCTTACTGTACTGTTTTGTTTTATTCTGTTCTGTTATTCCTGTTTAGTTTTTTTCATGTTGTGTTTTTCTATTTTTTCAGGTAGATTTTTTTATTTGTCAGTTTATTCAATTTTTGTTCTTTCTGATCTTTTCTTTTCTCCTGTTTTTTTTTTGTTCTGTCTTTCAGACCTTTTTCTGTTGTGTTGTTTTCTGTTTGTGTTTCTTTCCTTCCTTTATACACTTTCTTCTTTTATACACTTCCTCCCTTCTTTCTTTTTTCCTTCCTTTCTTCTTTAACACACTTCCTTCCATCCATCCTTTACACACTTCCTTCTTTCAACAAAATAATACTCAGTAAAGAAATACACTTTTGTCTACCTTTGCACAGAAATGCTAAACCGTATGAGTCTCACAAAGAAGACCTGGCGAACTTGCTGGATCTTGTTTACACAAACATCTATGGCGTTTTTGACCACATCTCTGTCATGCTAATTCCAGCATACAGACTGCTGGTCATACACTCTAAACCTGTCTAAACCTGAAACAGGTGAAAACCTGGCCAAGTCGAGAGGCTCACCAAGAGGCACACCAAGACCCAGCTTCCACCCTTGCCATCCTTACGACCCTCTATCTGACCCTCAACCACTTGGACAATAAGGACACATACGTACAAATGCTGTTCATAAACTTCAGTTCAGCATTTAACACAATTATCCCTCAGGTCCTGATTGAGAAGCTGAGCCCACTGGGCCTGAACACCTCCATCTGCAACTGGACACTGGACTACCTGGCTGGGAGACCTCAGTCATTCTGGGAGACCTCCAGCACCACCACACTGAGCACTGGGTCCTCAGGGCTGTGTGCTCAGCCCACTGCTGTTCATTTTGCTTACTCTGAGATGCTGGTTCTACCGTGTAGAACTGCACAGCTCGAATCCCATCACAACATTACTATCAGCAAGAAAGATGAGTCAGCATACATAGGAGGAGGCGAAACAGTTAACAGCCTGTCTCTGAACGTTGACAAAACAAAGAGATTGTTTTTGACTTAAGGAGAGCACAGAGCAGCCATTCTCCACTGATCATCGATGGATCCTCCGTGGAGATCGTAAAGAGTAGCAAATTTATTGGTTATACAGCTGGCAGAGAACTTCACCTGTTCACTCAACATTAGTTCCATCATCAGGAAAGCCCAGCAGCCTCTACTTCCTGAGAAGGCTGAGGAACGCTCATCCTAACCATGTTCATCCTAACCATTAAGAGCCTCCTGAACAGCTGCATCACTGCCTTTGATAGCAAGACCCTACAGAGGATAATGAGGATGGCAGAGAAGATCAGCAAGTCTCTTTCCCCTCCATCACGGACATTTACACCACATGAGGCATCCGAGTGTGGACGACCCCCCACACCCTTCACACACTCTTCACTCTCCTGCCATCAGAAAAGAGGTTAAGAAGCATTTGGGCTTCACATCCAGACTGTACTCCACTATTTATGGTCACTAAGAAAGAAGAAAGGCAACATTGTAAACCTCAACAGGTCTATTTATATTTGTATCCAAGACTAACAAAATGTGATTTTGTTCGTTATTGTGAACATTCAGAGACTCTAACGATATCTCTGGGAGCTTTTACCTCAGCACAGACATGAGAAATGTGTCTACAACAGTGCCGTACTGTGCGTTAGACACCTAGATGTTCAATTTCGTTTTCTTTGTCAGTCGTTGTGGAATGAAAAAACAGCTATTGAATCCAGACAAATATATTTGCAATATGTTTGCAGTTTGCTATAGATGCGGTTTGCGAGCTCTAAATAGTGCGCTCTCTGATCATCCAATCAAAAGACGAGAAAATGCTGATGTTATTGTATGCCTGCTAGATGGCCCCTAATGTCCGCAACTCGAAATCTGATTGGTTAAAGCAGTTTCATTGTTATGTAATTTATGCTACACATGACCACAGTGTTGATTCTCAAGGCTTTAAGTAAGACTTATTTGTCCATGGCAGCACAAGATGGCTGAAATATGATTAGATGGAAACTTAAAAAAAATATAAGCTATGAAATGAAGAGAACAAACTATTAGGAATAATTTCATACATATTCATGCAAGAAATATATTAAAATGTAAATCAGTTATTGTGATAGTGTTTAGGAGATCAGAGAAGGCCTTGATGGCCTGCAACTGCTCTATAGAAACCTTAAAATATCTATTATTTAAAACATATATTTTTGTGTAATTGTTATGAAAGCTAACAATAGGTACTGTTTTGCTGCCTTGTCTTATTAGCACTAATCTAGATTCAACAAATAAGGTCATGTAATGTGAGGAAGATCCTCCAGATGGCCTCGGACAGTGAGGACTTAATTTTGCCTCATGTCGCTCTCAAGACACGAGTAAGTAAATTGAGTGAGTAAGAACATTGCTGAGAAAAATAAAAAAGTAAAAAATCTAAAGTTGGAAACGCTTGGAGATTTGCTGCCCCTTTGATCCAGTCATGTCCAGGAGACATGAATTATGCACATATTGTTGACTTTTATAGCACTTAATAACCTTTTGTACCTCGGCTCTTACGCTCTTGTACTCTACAGTAGTTTAGAGCGAGACGGATCGGCGGGGTGGGGAGTTCATTATGTGAAATTTCTGTCTTCTTTTATAGAAAACGATCCACAAGCGCTTTGGAAAGAACCCAAAGCGATGTTTATTCATGAAATTATGCACGATGCATGTGTAAAATAGAGGTCTTTTAGAAACTTTTAAAACCTTCTAAAGTATAAAGACTTTAATAAGAAAAATAGAAACTGTAACACGATTGTGTGTGATGTTGTCAGGGACTACATTACCCAGCAGCAGCTTCATCTCCAAGGCTGGATCACAAGTCACTAATCACTCACAGCTGTCCCTTTTCAGCTTCATTAGCACAGCCATTTAAGTCTCACCTTGAACGCACTCTTTCTCATTTGTCTTTTCATGGTTCTTATTGTTGTTTCGCTCAGATTTTGGGGGCCGTACTTCATACACTGGTAACTACATCCAAGATCTAATGACACATCCAGTATCATCTTATGGAAATTTTCTTCTGCCTAATCAGGTTCTTTGAACATGTGTAGATTTAATTTATGTAAGAGGACTGAGTTGAATTGCACATTCAAGTGTTGCTTGAAAAGGACAAAGATGAAAAGTACAGTAATCCCTCACTTATAGCGGAGGTTACGTTCCAGACCCCCCTGCGAAAATGCCAACCTAATATGTATACAGTACACTAAACAGAATACCTGTATATCTTAGATCTTTATAAACCGTCCCGACACTCGTAAACATTTCCTCTGCTCTTAAACACTTTCAATATTCTTAAACCAACATAATTTTAACATAAAAAATTCTATATGGGTACAGTGTGCGGTACTAATGATGATGAAGGTGATGACGATGAAACGAATGTACTGTATACACAAGAAGAGCATTACATCTCCTCTTAAAGCTCTATTTTTTAGACTTGTGTCTAAAGTAGTTATGCACTTTTGCAGCAAAAAAAATTACAAATCTCCTGTGTCATTTATAATAATTAATAAGAAATTGAGTAGTAAACACTGCCACTGGGTGGTCAATGGTACAATGGCTAATAACAATGGTAAACTGTGGCATGTGCACAATAGCAGAGGCAGATACAAGTGCAGAATACGAGTTTTATTATAAGAAATGGGCAATAGGATCCAAAACGGCAGCCATATTGAAATAAAAAAAGGTCTGGTATTCGGCTAACAACAGCACAAGGACACTCTCAGATAAACCGATGTGTTACTCCACAAAACACAAGCACAAAGGGGTACATAAACACACACTTATCAAAGGGCAAACTCAAAACAACTGTAAACACTTAAGACACATGTGGGAAATGAAAAATCACTCGACAGGGGTGGAGACATGACACAAATCCCAAAAAAAAACAACACCACCACATGGCTGTGTAAACACATGAAGACGAAAATGCGCTGCAGTGCGGCGACTCAACTTGCTTTTTCGCTCAAGGTGGGATAATCTTCCACATAGAGCAAGAGTGCTTCCTCAAAGTTCATGGTATTGTTAATGTTATTTAAAGACAGTGGTGGACAAAGTACACAAGTCATGTAGAATCTTTTTCTCCTGGAATGTACCCAGACGTAAAACTGATTTTATTTTTCAACTAAGTGGAAATGCAAGTTAAAAGAGACTTAGCTTGAAAAAAAACGAATTTAGGACTTGGATAATTCAAGTAGCTAACAACATATTTGTGTGTTTTTGATGTTGTTATATACAGTAGATCTTAAATTTCTTTCTTAATGGTCCTAAAAAGGTCTTCAAAAGAAGTCTTAAACTTGACTTTGTGAAACTTACAGAAATCCTGAACAGGCCTTTTAGAAAAGAGTGTATAAGTTTAGTGCCTTTTAGTTTGTTTCTTATAATTTTGTCCCTAATGGGTGAGTCAGTGGTGACATGTTGACATGAACTCTTCGTGTAACTTGTGGTCCCTTACCAATGCAGTCGATTGTTTATATGAATTCCAGTTCATCATCAAAGTTCTTGAGGTTGCTCATAAACTTTATAGATCTTTAGGCTGTTTAGGTGGAACCATCCACATAGTGGTCTTCAATTGAAGAGATCTCTATCCAGAAAATGTTGGTCAGGGTGATTCGAGAGCGAGAGAGAGAGAGAGAGGGGGGGGGGTGAGTGAAGGGGGTTAAAGGGAGAGAGGAAAAGTATAATCAATCCACTAAAATGTATGTATGAGGTTTGGTGTCTCCTCATAAGTCTTGTTTTCAATAAGTGCTAATTTTAGCTCGCTGACTCAACACTAGCGCTGATTGTGTATCTCTGTGATGGTGAGGCAGAGCTGCAGGGCTTCCCAACACGAACAACTCCAAACTCGCCACTCGATCCAGCCGTGAAATCTGAGTCATGTTTACATCAGCAACTTTACTCTTTTATACACTTCAATACTCATTTATACACGTTTATATTTATACAGCTTTAAACTTCTACAGATTTATACTCATACACATTTATATTTATACACATTTATACTTACACAGTTTTATATTATACAGCTTTATACTCACTCAGCTTTATATTCATAAAGTTTTATACACAGTTTAATACACATACAGCATAAACTCTCTTATTTATATATTCATTATGTTTTTTCTCCCATCATGACCCTGAGAACCCTTTCTTTCTTTCTTTCTTTCTTTCTTTCTTTCTTTCTTTCTTTCTTTCTTTCTTTCTTTCTTTCTTTCTTTCTTTCTTTCTTTCTTTTCTTTCTTTTTTCTTTTTTCTTTTTCTTTCTTTCTTTCTTTCTTTCTTTCTTTCTTTCTCTTTTCTTTCTTTCTTTCTTTCTTTCTTTCTTTCTTTCTTTCTTTCTTTCTTTCTTTCTTTCTTTCTTTCTTTCTTTCTTTCTTTCTTTCTTTCTTTCTTTCTTTCTTTCTTTCTTTCTTTCTTTCTTTCTTTCTTTCTTTCTTTCTTTCTTTCTTTCTTTCTTTCTTTCTTTCTTTCCCTCTGAACTACTTTATTGTATTACCCTATTATGTTCGGTTGACAATAAGATGAATATCTTTATTATAAGTAAATTATATTTGTGATGAACTGAAATTAATTTTTAAATTAGCTTTTTTACTTTAGGAATTTGACAGTCTGATTCACAGTCACACACAACAAATTTCATTGGCAGCTTCAAATGAACAAAATGTTACACTAAACGGTCACGTCACCGTTCGGCCTATATATAGCCGGCACCCGATGTCCGAGTCTTCCAGAGTGACCCCCGCCATCTGCCATCACACGGAGTGCAAAATGCCAAAGCAGCCAGGTAAGTCAAGGTTAGTGCTCGCCAACTGCTCCTGCTCACCTCCTCTCAGGCACAGATGCAAGTCCTGGCTGGATGCTCCCTACACACCATCACAGCTCTCTATCGCCCTCCACAAGCCTCACACACATTCTGCTCACAAACCAACATACTACATCATAGTGTTTTAGGACATCAAGCAAAAAAAGTTATTACTAGAGAAGAAATGTTCAGAAGGAGTTCAATACAACGACAAAAGTCACGGAGACTCACCTCGGGGCTTCACATCAATGCTGCTTGATGATTGAGAGACATTGTGCTTTGTCACAGACGACTCGGACTTGTCTGTCTGGGATCTATTTATTTCATAAAAAAAAAAAAAAAAAAGTGTTCATAAGTCTACTTTAAGCCTTTATAAGCCTTTCTGGTAGCATTTTCTATAAAGGCCATGTATATACATATATAAATATGAATACATTTTGGTGTATACACACACACACACACACACACACACACACACACACACACACACACACACACAATAATATATAATCAACAGTTACATTCTGAGTCGTGAAGTGAAAAACACTGATTATCTCTTCATCATGGCACCTGTTAGTGGGTGGATTTATTTATTAGGCAGAAAGTGAACATATTGTCCTCAAAGTTGACGTGTTAAAAGCAGGAAAAATGGGCAAACAGTTTGACGAGGGCCAAACTGTAATGGCTAGACAACTGGGTCAGAGCATCTGGGTCAGAACATCTACTGCAGCTCTTGTGGGTCGTCTGCTGTAGCCTTCCTGGTAAATAAGTAAATAAAACATAACATTAAAACTCACATTTCCATCAGTATTCAGACCATTTACTCAGTATCTAGTTGAAGCACCTTTGACAACAATTCCAGCCTTGAGTCTTTTTTAGGAATGGTGCAACAAGATTTACAAACCTGGATTGGAGGATTTTCTGTTATTCTTCAGGGCAAACTCTAACTAGTTGGACACTACTGGAGACTGTTATTTTCAGAGATGTTCAATAGGGTTCAAGGCAGCTTCAGTGCTCTGGCTGGGCCACTCCTGTGTCCGTCCCCTTTTTGCTGCCAAATCAGTCCTGACCTGTGATTAGTGGGCATTCAGCCACAAGGGCATTAGTAAAGTCAGGTACTGATTTAGGTTGATCTATGTCTCAGTTACGATATGTTATGTTGTGTCTACAACACATCAATGAACAGTTATCTCAGATATCACAAACATTAGATCTTCATTGCAACAAGGAGGATTTTGTATGATATCACAAACACACATGAGGTTTTTTTTTTCTCCCCAAGAACTCACCTGTCTAGTCTGGGTTTTTCTTTTTTTCGTGTTTTGTTCTGACACAGAAACAGAAGGCAGGTGTTTTCACCCGATGCAGAAACAAGCCCAAGTCGAAATGGTAATAAGGCAGCATTGTTTTCCTGCTTGTGTTTTTCTGCATATGTTTAATGAAAGTGGAACAGCTAAGCGGCTCAGACGGAGGACCCCAGAGGATTAGGAGCTAAAGAAGTCTCTCAAACACACACACATACACACACACACACACACACACACACACACACACACACGGATGGACAAGGCAGATACTGGAAGATAAAAGAGACAAAACCGCCAGTTTTGATGTAGTGTTATAAAGGCTCTATTATTGATCAACTGATCAAAAAAAAGTTTCACAAGATTTAGCACATTTGCCCATATTAATTTATAATGTGTTATAATGCATTTATCTAGCTATGTTATAATTACTACTGAATATGTATAACACTTCATATTGATCTCTGTGACGCATTATAAGATGATTGAATTAGTATGATATTCCGTAATACATTTTAGATTATAGACAGCAGTGTTCAAAAGTCATTATAACGTACGAAAGGAATCATTTTATTGCTTTGTAAAGGACTTTGATGTTGTTAGATGATTGATGAGACGTCCTGCATTGCGATAAGAATATAAACAGTTCATGGAAAGGCTGAACAACTATTTTGAACTGTTGTGACTGACCTTTCCTTACGATGTCCAGCAATGTAAGTGTATCTGCGACCAAATCAGTTTTTTCTCCTTTCTCAGTCAGATGCGGTTTGTGAGCTCTGACTAGTGCACTCTCTGAACATCCAATCAAAGGATGTAAAAATACAGACATGATTAGACACTGCCTCGGAGTGGTCAAGTTGACATCTGATTGGTCAACAGCTCCTTTCTCATGTATTTTACATTTATGGATCATAACCATTTACAGAAAGTGTAAAAAGAGAGCGTTCATAGGTCTACATTAAGCCTATATAAATCACTGGATACACTTATTTTGGGTGGGTGTTTGGGTGAATATGTATGTGTGTGTTTTAGAGTTAATGTGTGTGTCTGTATGTATTATAACCGTCAGACAGGGTAACAATAATATCTGTGCATTACATAGACATTATACATTACATGCATTACACAGACACTCCATAACAGCTGCTTTGAGCCAATGTCACTTGTTAAAAGTGCTATACAAATAAAATGACGAAGATTTACATTAAATATCGACTTTTCATTAAAACAAAAAAGTTACACTGTTAATGTGTAAATAATGTATATTTATAACAACTAAATAATACAAAAAAAAATGTAATTTTTTAACTGATAAAGTGAGCAAAAAAAGACACGGCTCATTTTGCAGCAATCTGTAAAAAATTAATAAATACATAAATAAATAAATATCTGAGAAACACATAAAACCCTGAAAACATGTGTTTATAGTGAAATTTGTTAATATGGAAAAAAGGAAGAAACCATCTGGACATTCAACTGTTAAATTAAATGGAATGTGTGTGTGTGTGTGTGTGTGTGTGTGTGTGTGTGTGTGTGTGTGTGTGTGTGTGTGTGTATATATATACATTTCAGCAACCATTTTAATATTTTTACTTAAGGGACAATACTAGAGGAATAAAACTTGGATATATTGTCTGAACAAAGGAGGGAAGAAACAAAGGACAAATATTTTTTAATATGGCTTAAGAAGATTTTTCTGCTATCCGTACTTTACTATTTATTTTTTACTGAAATATCTGTACTTTCTACTTCTTTCGTTTTCAAAACAGACTCGTTACTTTAGTTTTAAACTATTTGGTGACACGATCAATAATTTCTATTCTATTCTATTCTATTCTATTCTATTCTATTCTATTCTATTCTATTCTATTCTATTCTATTCTATTCTAAATTTCCCTTCTTATTGCGCACCGTTTTCAGCCCATCAACCTGTTTCTTGCCATTTTTCAGCTTTTTCAATCTACCACTGGTGTATAATTTCCTGGCTCTCACACACAACAGCCGTAAACTAGTTTACAATGAGTGTGACAGAAGGCAACACGAAGTCTGGGGTTAACGTGGATGAGACAGAGGGAGTCAGTGATGTAATCGTGACTGAGAACGGAGACATTTCTGATCATCGTTACCTCTTCTCTGCTTGTGTTCTATATAGTGGATCTTCAGCCTGGATACTGGATCATTTTTTATTATTATTATATTAATTAGAGCTGTAAAAATTAAACGTCACTTATTTTATTAACACGCGATTAACGCAGCATGCATTTCTGTTTGACCATTTTGATTATAAATATAAATAAATATAGAAGAGGCGAAGTTAAAACCTTCAACGGAAAAATAAACTCCACCAGAAATTAATTTTGAACCAGAAATGAATTAGCATTGATCTCTTCTCAACCGAACTGAGAGAAAGCAACCGGTACCAGAACATAATTCTTAAAGAAGCCATGTACCATATTTAACAATTAAAACAACCAAAAAAAAAAAGAAAAAGAACAAATAAAAATGTGCGATTAAATTGCAATTAATCAGGAGTTTATTCATGGAAATCATTTGATTAATCGCGATTAAATGTTTTAAATAATTGACAGCCCTAATATTAATATATTAGTTACCAGTGTGACACTAAAACAGTTAGTAATAATGGCTAATTTTTACTGCAGTACATGTCAAAACCCAAACTTTTACTTTAACTTAAGTGAAAAGTGTAGTCAGAACTTTTGCCCGAGTCTTTTAAAACATCAGGATCTGTACTTCAATTTGTAGGACGGTTAAGGTTAAGGTACTCCCCAGAGCTGCACAGGTTGTTGCTGGGATCCTCTTTCACTCCTCCATAATGACACTGCAGAGCTATTGGATGTTAGACAGATGGCTCTCTTCCACCTTCTGCTTGTGGATTCCCAAATGGTGTTCAACAGGGTTCAGGTCTGGAGACATACTTGGCCACTCCATCACCTTCACCTTGCTCAGCCTCATCTTGGTGTTTAAGGTTGTTATTGTGTCGAAAAACTGCCGTTTGGCCCAGTTTCTGAAGGAGGACATCATGTTTTGCTTCAGAATGTCACAGTACATGTTGGAATCCATGTTTCCCCCAATGAATCACAGCTCCACAGTACCAGCACCACTCATGCAGCCCCAGACCATGATGCTGCCACCACCATGCTTGACTGTAGGCAAGACACAATTTTCTTGGTTTTTCTTACCAATGCCACATCAGACCACAGGACATGTTTCCAGTCATTCAAGCTCTCGGACAGGTTGTCTTCAGCAAACTGTTTGGGTTTTCTTGTAAGCAGCTTCTAAAGAGGTTTCCTTCTGGGACAACTTGTTGCAGTGTATGGTCTGAGCACTGATGAGCAGACCTTCTGTAACCTTTAAAGCAATGCTGCAGCTCTCATGTGTCTTTTTTGAAGCAGCTTCTGCACCTCACGCACAACACGAGGATGCAACTTCTTTAATGGACTCTTGAAAGCCTGTTCCAAGTGGATCCCATCTTGGAAAAACCTCTGTATGACCCTGACCACTGTACTGTACTTCAGTTTCAGGGTGTTATGTAGATTTTCTCAAAGCCTCGGTTATCTTTGTAGAGACCAACAATTCTAATTCTCAAATCCTCAGAGACTCTTTACCATGAGGTGCATGTTGAACATCCAGTGGACAGTATGAGAGAATTGGACTCAAAGCACCAAATAGCTCTAATACAAGTATAAGTATATAAACGTACTGCTGTGTTATAAAGGTGTTATAAATCTGTTATAACGCTGGTATTCATTGATGTTCTGACCACACTGTTGTAAAACAAAATCTGCTCCCAAGTGAAATCATAAAGACGGAGTTTATACACCGTATCCAGTAGTCAACGAGAGAGACGGGGATTCAGATGGTTTGGCAGTTGGAGCTCGAAGCCTGTCGACACGTCTGAATCCGGGTTCTGGACTCGGAGGAAAAGAGAGGTAGCGATTGTGGGCCAACACAAACTCTCCCCTGTGTTCTGAGAACACGGCATTGGCAGGCAGGCAGCGGCCCTCTCAGTCTTTCTCTTCCTCTCTATCCCTCCATCCCTCTATTCCTTATGTTCTCTCCGTCCGCTACAGCAGCTGCAGGAGCACATAAACCGGAGCCAGGAAGCATATAGATGTAGAGAGAATTTAACATTTATTATTAAATATGTAATATGGATTTAGATTCGAGTCATCCAGCAGCTCAAATAGCAAATTTTAATTAATGTTTCGGTCTTCTAGTTTAAATGAAGGGAAAATTTCATGCTTTCTCATCCAAAGACTACGATTGTGTGCCTTCAACTTTGTGGTAACAGATTGAGGAAGAATCACATATGATTGGAAAAGACAGACGTCTCAGTATTACATACCTGATATACTTATTTGCACATTATGGTGTTTTACAGTGGTTTTATAATAGTTGTATAAAAAAACGTTTTATAAAAGTTGTACAAAAATAAATACATAAACAACTTAATAAATTCAATCTAAAATCTACGTTAGATACAATGCTTTATTTTGAGATTCATAATGTGTTCATATTTAACAACATGAAATGCAGTGCAGGTTCATAATAATTAAATTAGTTCAATATTTATAGCAGAGTATTTAATAATAAATACATGAATTAATTATAATAATTAACAATAATGATAAAAATACTTCTACTACTACTAAAGTTAATACTTCTTATACCACTACTGTCACTTTGTCACTTTGTCACTTTGTCTAACTAATATTACTGTTAATGCTAATACTTCTAATGCTAATATTATTGCTATCATTACTATTATTACGTTTAGTACCACTACTAATAATAATCATATTAATAATAATAATTCCATTAATGAAAGTGCTTTGAGTTTCTATCAATTAATTAATCTTCACTGGAACGCCAGATTTCAACTTAAGATAAATCAACCTACAACTCTGTTCAGGGTTTTTATTTTTTTAACAAAGCAAACTTGGAAAGTGTTAGTTTAAGTGTTTCAGAAAATGAAGGTCTTCAAACGTCGCTTAAAATGTCACTGTTCGGACATCTAGGAGGAGTTCATTCCACCACCTCGGTGCCAGAACAGAGAAGAGCCTTGAAGTATTCTTACCTCTCATTCTGAGAGAAGGTGGTTCCAGTCGAGCAGTGCTGGAGGATCTCAGACAGCGTGGTTCGAGGAGTGATAAGGTCATAAAACTCCATAAAAACAATTCCCTATAGGTGTTTTGGTCTATAGTGCGGAAAATGTGGATTTGTGCGATAAACCGAGATTCGAACAGCGATAAAGCGGGGGATTACTGTAATGATGTCTTATATGCATTATAGATGTATTCATAGGTGCTCATACTACTGTGTACAAAACACACGTATAAACACGTATAAACTATAAAATGCTTCTCACTTCATTGCGTGATATTTTCCCGGGCATTTTGCGAAACCCTCTCATTAATATGAATCTAAATCCAGGCGTATAAACGAGCGTAACGAGCATAACGAATGTACGAGGATGTGTTTGCCATTGCATATTGTGTTCTGATTGGCTGCAGATTAGTTGACAGGCAGGTTTGGACACACCCCCCTATGAGTCGAGCCTGGCAGCGTTGCGTCTGCCCGAGTGCATGCAGGCGGTTTTTAAGTCAGCTGAATGCACTCAGAGTTCCTGCTCTGAGCCTCGAGCTCTGCTTCCCTGCTGAGAGAGAGAGAGAGAGGGAGAGAGGGAGAGGGAGAAAGAGAGGGAGAGCTTCTTCTTGCGCTCCTCACATTTGCAGGATGGCATCAGATCCCGGGCTGCTGCCTCTCCTTCTGTGGATTATATCCTTGCAGGTGCTGGGATCCAAAATCACAGCGAATAATGAAGGTACATGTTCTGGCATTGTGATATGAAATGTGTGTGTGTGTGTGTGTGTGTGTGTGTGTGTGTGTGTGTGTGTGTGTGTGTGTGTGTGTGTGTGTGTGTATGTGAGAGCGTGTGATTCTGTGGCTCAGTGTCTCACAGCTCATATGTACTGGCACTTTGAACTCATTTATGTAATGCACTGTGTGAACAGTAACACAACTCACTGCTGTGTAGTGTGTGTGTGTGTGTGTGTGTGTGTGTGTGTGTGTGTGTGTGTGTGTAAAGTTTTCTGAACTCAGCGGAGTTCTCAGTTCAGCTTTCAGCATCTATTAATTTTTTTTTTATTTGTGTTAATTTGTGTCTTTGTATTTTCACGTCACACGTGTGTGAGTGTGATGTGAAACACTGTGAAGGTTAAACACTGGGGTTTGTGGTGTTTGTGTTCTTTTCCACAACGTCGCTTCTACACAATGAAACGAATGAAAGAAAACCTCTCAACAGTTGAGATTTTTGTCAAATTTATAATCAATATGTGTGTGTGTGTGTGTGTGTGTGTGTGTGTGTGTGTGTGTGTGTGTGTGTGTGTGTGTGTGTGTGTGTGTGTCATTACATTATTCCAAATCCAAGCTGTGGGGTCGGTGTGTATCGATTTTCACTGATTGCTGGATGAAAATGCGGCATGGTGTTTTGCCTTAAATTGTGTTTTTATTATTGGGTTTATACCCGTACACACACCTGCCAGTGTTTGTTTATTTTTATTATTAATTTTATTAGTAGTATTATTACTATTATTAATATGATTGTTATTATTATCATAATTATCATTATTATTATTATTATTATTATTATCAAAATTATCATAATTATTATTATTATTATTATTATTATTATTATTATTATGATTATTATTATTATTAATAGTGTATAAACACTATGAAACATTACTATTGTTATTATCAGTTTAAAATATTTATATATTTATGGAATATTATTTTTCATTATCAACACAATTATTATTATTGTTACTATTAGTAGTATTTGTAATACATTTGTTATAATCAATAATGTATTACTTATTATTTATTTATATATATATATATAATTTTATTATTTTTATTTTATTTAAAAAGTATTTTATTATTATTAGTTATTATAGCGGTTAGTAGTAGTATGTTTGATAATATAATTATAATAAATGTATACATAATATATAATTATTACTTATTTGTTTGTTAGTTTTTTATTGTTTATTTATTTTAAGCATCTAATAAAAGTGCCAGTCTATAAAAAACATTAGAGCCCTTGTTCACTCAAAACCTGCATATTTCTAATAAAACCAGGTTGCATAATCAGGTACATTAACCCCCCCGGGCCACGCTGTTATAGAAAAACAATCAATAACAAGTTGTGATGAAGTTCCCGTTCTCACCCTGAGGTTCATGTTTTACCCCGGAGTGACATTTTCTTCTTCACGCCGCAGCATCCAAATGTGCCGAACATCACTGCTGCGCATTTTCGACAAAGTTTATTGAAGTCACAACAAATCTATAAACTTTATCGATTTATCATTACACTGTAGGTCTTCATAAAACAGAGTAATAACTTATAACATTATGCAGAACGGGTCTAATCAAAATGCCCGTTGGAAGAACTTCCACGGACTGGTACAAAGCGCTGACACTGGAGACTCCTTCTGTGCGGAGTTGATCAACATTCTGTAACAGAAAAAGTCTTCAGATATTGTTTATGGCCCATATATACTGATATAGATGAATTACATAATAATATATACCCAAATTGCTAAAGGTATATTGTATAATAATATATAATTTTTTATATTGATATTGTTATAATATATAATATTATAGAACAGTCATATTAATATAGATTTAATTATATAATAATATATATATATATATATATATATATATATATATATATATATATATATAATAATCTAGAAATCATGTAATAGATTCAGTGCATTAAATCCAATAATATGTTCAAATTGATCAGAATCAGAGTTATTGAATTGAGCTTTTATACAGTCTCATGTGCTTCTCGGTACTGTGTGTTTATGTGTTTGTGTAGGTCAGTCCAGAAAAAGTCTATGAGTTCAAACAAGACAAACATTTCCAGACAAATTTAAATCATGATAAAATGTAAAATTGAGAAACTCTGACTGATCTGATACACAGATATGTGTAAGTAGAAGGTAATAAGATATGTAACTAATAATACATTGAACAAAGCAACTAAATATTGCACTTGTGTTTACATTCCACTCGAATCTGATAAGTCGAGATTCAATGTAAATGAATGAACAGGTTGGGGGACAATATTGTAACAAAAACTCTGGTTTACATAATAACAGTTTGTAAAAATATTTTGATTCCTCTCTCAAGGTCCCTTTGTTTTTCCACTAAACAAGTTTGAACTATTTTCTCGAATATCAGTTACATCAGAGATGCACTCGGAACCGAATTCCTTATTAGGAAAGGCATGGATAACGGCTTCAAAATAATTAAAGAATTCTATAATAATAGGAAAACTATTGAACAGACACCCAGTCACTCCTCGTGTTTGTAGATAACAGATAAGACAAGTGATGGAGCCATGATATTATACATAACCCTCCAAAATCACTATGAATATGCATCGGCATCGCGCTCGGAAACCCACCAATCAGAACTCGAAACCCACCAATCAGAACAGGAGTAATATTAACTAAGATACTCAATCAAACAGAGTTTTGTATGTAAAAGTTTTGAATCTTGTGCGATATGATACCCAGTGTTATTCCTTTAAATATATCAATACATTTTTTTTACCAACACACAAACTTGTCTTTCTTTTATTTAACGTTGTTGAAGTTACTGTTGAAATAAAAAAAAAGTTATATAATTATGACAAAACAATTGTAACAATTTTTTTTATAATATCTAAAGAATAATTATAATTATAATAAAAAATAAATGTGTAATTTTATGAGTTATACATTATTTTTAAAGTTGGATTTTATGCCCTGCCCACCTCTGGTTTTATCCAAATGCAAGTGTGAATACGGATAATTCTTAACAAAAAAATATATAATAAAATATAATATCTAATATAATATTAATATATAATATAATGAATAAATGTAATAAAAAATAGGGTTGAGGTTAGATTTTTAGATATTCAAAGAACTAAAGGTATATACTTAGATATATAAAGAATTTTATATGTAAACAATATGATAAAAGCTGTGAAGAAAATAGTATTACTTTTAAAGTGGATTTGAAGTTGATCTAAATACTGGTATGAATATGGATAATTTTAAAAAATGTTTTCCCTTTCATTTATTTGACATTGTTGAAATTTTGTTGAGATATAAAAAAAAAAAGTATTAAAATTATTCTAAAAAAAACATATATTTTTGTGTTATATGAGGTAAGAATTTTTTTATGAAAACTATAAAGGGAAATAGAATTGCTTTTAAAATTGGTTGAAGCCCCGCCCACCTCCGTGTTAATTTAAATACAGGTATGATTATGGATCATTTCGAGTTGGCCACAGATAGAAATACAGAGATTCAGATATTTTCAAAACAGGATCTAATAAAATTATTAGACATATATGGGTTGAAGAGATAAAATAACCAAATGATGATGATGATGAAATGAAAATTCTGGTTTTGTGATTTCGCTTCACTTCGGCTCGCGTGTCAGAGCCTCGGCTCTCGTCACGTAACCTTCCGCTGGGCCACACTAAGCGATCGTACACATCGCGTGCCTGTTTGCCCACACTGGTTGCTGTCGTGTTCAGTTCAGTGCAGCGTGATGAGGAGACAGAGATAGATAGAGCGAGAGAGAGAGAGAGTGCGAGAGAGAGAAAGAAAGAGCGAGGAAGCGAAGGCGAAACGAGGTCAACCATCTTTCGATTTCAGCTTTCCAGCTAACGCTTGGGCACTTATAAAAGTCAAGCGAAACAAGTTCGTTACGATGACAAAGGCAGGTGTAAAAAATAAAAAAAAGATGAGAAAAAAATAAACACGTTTGGGAAAAAAAAACGCAAAACATAATAACTGGCGCTTGTTTCATCCCGAGCTCTGACGCATCCATCGTATTCTGTTCCCACGTTTTTTTTTTTTCTGCAGCGTCGCTGTATTAACCTGCACAAAAGCTCCTTTCAAATAATGTTCTGTTGCTCGGCCTGGAGTTCATCACAAGACAAATAGATTTTCTAATTAAAGACGGTTTACTTCACAGTTTTCCAGGCAAGATAAGAGAGACGACGCGTGTCCATCACGTGAGCGTGATCGTTAGGACAGATTACAGCTCAGAATTAAAGAAAATGAAAAAGCAAAAGAATATATAGGTTTTGAGGAGAAAAGAGGAAGATGAAATAAGAAGGGAGAGATGAAAAGAAATGAAGAGATTGGAGGATGTACAGAATTGAGAAATGATTACCAAACAGTTCTGCCCTACTTTCAGACGTCTCGACAAAAAGACTCAAAGACAACAGAGAAGAAAAAGAGAGAGATATAAGGAATATTTGATAAAGGCCTCGCAGCGGTGGTGGTGCTCTGTTTTTTTGTGCTGTTGTGTTTTGAAGTCTCACTCGGAGGATGCGGAAAATATTTTGCGAGTTCATAAGTTCACACCCGAGACGTTTTTCGTCTTTTCTTTTTTTTCCTCTCTCTCTCTCTCTCTCTCTCTCTCTCTCTCTCTCTCTCTCTCTCTCTCTCTCTCTTCTGGTGTTCATGAATAAATGATTAAAGCGTCTCGATTAATTGACCCAATGGTGTGATATGAAGAAAAACTTGTTCTTTTCATCTGGACTTAATTTTTTTGTTCCTTACGTTTGATCGTAGGATTCATTTAAAAAAAAGATGGATTAATTTTATTTGACAGAATGAGAAAGAGAGAGAGAGACACAGAGAGAGACAGAGAGAAAGAAATACAGGGAAAAACAAAAAGAAGAAGAAAGACTGAAAGAAAGAGAGACTGAGAGACTTAAAGAGACAGAAAAAGGAGAGAAAGATAAAGAGAAGTAGAGACTGAGAGAAAGGGAAAGACAAGAGAGAAAGAAAAAAAGAGACTTATGGCAACTAATCAAGAAAGAGACCTAAAGAGAAAGATTGAGAAATAGAGAGAATGAAAGATAAACACACAGAGAAAGATACTGAGAGAGAAAACAGGAAGAGACTGAGAGGAAAACAAAGAGAATGTGAAATGAAGAGAAATAGAGAATCTGTAAGAGACACACAGAGAGAATAAAAGAAAGATAAAGATATTGAGAGAGACACTAAGAGACTTAAAGAGACAGAAAAAGAGAAAATAAAGAGAAAATAAAGAGAAATAGAGTGTCAGAGAAACACCAATAGAGAAAGAGAGGATGAAGGGAGCATTGAGAGCAAAAGAAGAGACTAAGAGAGAAACAGAGAGCGACTTACACAGAGGCTGGAAATAGGAAGACTAAGAAAAGAGAAAGAGAAAGAAAGAGAGAAAACATGGTTAAAGAGACTGAGAGAGAAACCATGAGACTCAAACTAAAAAGTCTGAGTAATAAAGAGAAAGAGAGAGGCTGGAAAAGAAATAGAGACTTGAGAGACTGAAAGAGATAAATAGAGAGGCTGAAAGAAAGAGAGAGACTGAGAGAAACAGAAAGAGACTCAGATAAAAATAAAGAAATTGAAAGAGAAACTAAGAGACTTGGGGAGACAAAAGAAAGAGAAATAGTGAGAAACTAAAAGAGAAACATTGGGTGAGAATGAGAGAGACTAAGAGAAACAGAAAGAGACTGAGAGGAAAACAAAGAGACTTTGAGATGAAAGAGAGACACTAAAAGAGAAAAATAAAGAGAAAATAAAGAGACTTAAAAATAACTGAAAATAGTGTGAGGAATAGAGAGTAAGAAATAAAGAGAAATACACAGAACACCAAAAAAGACAGAGAAAAAATCCTGAAAGACACTTAAAGAGACTCGGACAGAAATAGACCTAAAGAGAAAGGAAGAGAAATAGAGAGACTGAAAGAGAAACAGAGTAAGACTAAGACTAAGAAAAAAACTGAAAGAGACTGATAGGAAAACAAGGAGATTTTGAGGTAGAAAGAGAGACACTAAGAGAGAAAGAAAGAGAGACTGAGAGAAATGATGAAAGAAACATGGAGATAAAAAGAGAAACAGAAAGTTGCTCAGAGGAAACCAGAGACTGACATTTTCTATTCTCCAGAGGTTCTGCATTGAAACCCTGCAGAAGAAAGGAAATGTAACCTGCAGCTCCAATCTCAAGACTTTCTTTTTTTAATTTTCAGAAGGGAAAGTTCATTTCCATACTTATTGCAGGCTAATAGTTACAAATAGCACCGAGATATTAAAAAATATCAAACGCTTTCTACTGTCTGAGCTTCATGAATCTCAGGAGCAGAGAACGTTATAAAGTAATGAAGGTTAGAGGAGCTGCAGAGAGCCAGATATCAGAGATAAACGTGTGAAGTGACGTCTCAGGGATTAAAGACAAAGGACAATGATAGAACAAACATCAGAACTCTCTCTCTCTCTTGCTCTCTCTCTCTCTCTCTCTGTGAAAATGTCTCACCCTCTATCTCTCTTTATTTTGTCTCTGTCTATCATTGTTTCCTGTCTCTCTCTCAATTGTTCTTTCTTTCTCTTCCATGCCTTTTCATATTTCCCTGAATCTCTATGTCTTCCTCTGTATTTTAGTTCTTTCTATCCATCTCTCCATCTCTCTGTTATTGTCTGTTTCTCTGTCTCTCTATCTATCTATAAATCTTGCTTTGTTTTTCTCTGTCTTTAGATCTCTCTCCTTCTCGGGTCTCTCTTATTCTGTCTTACTCTCAATTTTTCTCTCTGTCTCTCCCTATTTCTGTCTTGCTTTTTCTCTGTCTCTCAATTGCTCTCCCACTCTGTCTCCCTGTTTCTTTTTCTCTTTCCTCTCTGTCTTTTATATTGCTTTGTCTATCTATCTATCTATCTATCTATCTATCTATCTATCTATCTATCTATCTATCTATCTATCTATCTATCTATCTATCTATCTATCTATCTATCACTCGTTCTCTGTCTTTCTCTGATTTTGTCTTACCCTAAATTGTTCCATATCTCTTTCCATATTATCTCTCTTTCTCGGTCTTTTGAATCTTCCTAACCCTCTTTTGCCTCTCTGTCTTTCTCAGTCTGTTTCGCTGTCTCTCTCTATCTACCTCTGACTCTTGCTTTGCCTTTCTTTGTCTCATTCTGTCTCTCTTTATCTCTGTCTCTCCATATTCCAGTCTCTCGATCACTCTTTCTCTCTGTTTCTCTCTTACTCTTAATTTTTCCTCTCTCTGTCTCTCTCTGTCTTTTACCTCTCTCTCTATCTTTCTCTCTCTCTCTCTCTCCATGTTTCTCTGTCTTTCTCTCCATCTACCTCTAACCTCTTGCTCTCTCTTCTTTGTCTCTTTGTCTCTCAATCTCTCTCCTCTCTTTTCTTTGATTCTGTCTCTGTTTTTGTCTTGCAAAATATCTCTTTTCTTTCATGGTCTTTTAATCTTTATCTTTCTCTCTCTCTCTCTCTCTCTCTCTCTCTCTCTCTCTCTCTCTCTCTCTCTCTCTGTCTCGCTCTAAATAACTCTGACTCTTGCTCTGTCTCTGTCTCTCTCTGTCTCTCTCTCTCTCTCTCTCTCTCTCTCTCTCTCTGTCTTGCTCTAAATAACTCAGACTCTTGCTCTGTCTTTGTCTCTCTCTGTCTCTCTCACCTAATTGTTTTTCTCACATCTCACTTTTCTCTCTCTCTTTCTCTCTCTATCTCACAGCTGAAACAATTGTTACATTATTGCAAATCATTTTGAAATCATTCAGAGGTAAGAACAATGGACAACATCTTCTTTATCACTTTTGGACATTTGGATTTTGTTTAATCAAAAATGTTCCATTCCATGTTCCATTACGCGGATGAACATTTGGACTTTTTTTTCTCAACCACGTCTGGGGACACACACACACACACACACACACACACACACACACACACACTCACACACACACAGACTCTATTTACACTGGACACACACTCACACACTCAGATCGATTTCATGTCCCAAATCTCATAATACACACTGTACACTGAGTCTTAACAGTAATGACAAGAGCAATGTAGTGACTGTGTGCTTTATTACAGTGATACGTTTCACTCTGACCTACAGCATATTCCACGTGTGTTTTTTCTAAAAATCTGCACATTTTAGCATTTTTTTGAGTTTGCAAGCTACTCACTGTTTTTCTCACTGATTTAAAGACCAGGTGGATGTTTGTTTGATAGAAATACATACAGACAGTTTTTTATTACTGTTGTTATAAAATAATTTAATAACATCATAAATTGCCGTAATCAGTTACAGAGTATAAAAAGTGTCGCACGTGGTACAGACTTTTTCCATACAATCATGGACTATAATGTTAATTTTATACACTGTTATAGACGGCTATAGACTCAAAGAGTTATAAACTGTTACAGAATGTTATAGACAGCTATAGCCACAAAGAATTATAAACATTTAAGGGTTATAAACTATTATAGACACTTATAGGCTGTTGAAGAGATTTGCAGACTGCTTCAACTTGTTGGTCATAGACAATTAAATATCTGGTTGTCTGTTATAAACAGTTATAAACGAATACAAACAGTAGTAAATGAATACAGATCTCAGTTATAAACTTGTATAGATTTATTACAGTCTATATATTTCTATAAACAATTACATACTCTTTAACTTTATAAACAAACAGTTATAGACTATTACACACTGTTATATATAGCTAATGTCACAGTTATAAACTATTATTACTGCTACAAACTATTACAGACTGTTACAGACTTATATAGACAAGTATAGACTGTTATAGATGTTCATAAAAAATTATAGCCTGTTCAAGACATACAAACAGTTATAAACTGTTACAGACCCCCACAGAATGTTATTGAACATTCCAGAAAGTTATAACCTTGTTAAAAATGGTTATAGACCATTACAACCTGTTATATAAAAAGAACGAAATATAAAATGAAAATCTTATGAACAGTTATAAACAAATAAAAAGTTATTGACAGTTACAGACAATGATGGACGTTTATAGACGTATAAACAGTTATAGACTGTTATAGACATTTATAACTCGCTGCATGTGGCCAATAATATTTTTCTTACGGCCCAAACAAGAAGAGAATACACACATAGCTGCTTGAGGTGCATGACATTGTTTAGAAAACACATTTTCACACATGGTGCCATTTTTGTGTTTCATGTAAAAAAAAAAAATAACTCACTTATAGGGTGACAGAAAAAGAAAATACTATCCCACAGCAAGTCCTTATCTTTCCCCTGAGAGAAATAATAATTCTACAGCAGGAGAGTAAAATCCTCACTCTTTTCTCTCCTTGTGGGAGACGGACTGAGTCGCTGTGTAATTGGGAAGCCAAATATCCCAGGATTCAACACGGGTTTCCTGGCTTCGGGTCTCTCTTTTTTCACCTAATACCCTTCATTCCCATTTTAGAAGCTTTACATTCATCATTCAAAGCATTCTTATAAACTGTATTTACATGCATATTATATGTACATATTGTATATCCTTCAAATATTTTTTTATATAAATCCCTTTCATTATATCCTTCATACACATAATTCTTAGAGCCTTTATAACCTTTTACATCTTTTTTTACAACTTTTTGTATATTTAAATTACAGTATAATGTATATATATGCATCAGCACACCTTTATACCCTTTATACACTCCTTAATATAATAAAAAAACGTTTATATTTTAAAATTATTGACACCTGACTTTTATAGTTATCATTTAATTGGACTATGAACTATATTATAAGCAGTCTTTATGCGCTTGTAAACATGCGTTTCGGTCCATATTCACACTTTTCATACCTTATTTTTAGGATTTTGTTTTAATTACAGCCTTCATATTTTTAAATTTACATTATAACCTCCTATACACTCTTCATAGTCCATTAATAACCTGTTATACCATGTGTGTGTTAAATACTTCTATCATTAACCCGTTCAATTTCCCAAAAATACAGGATATGCCATATAAGCTCATTTATAGTCTCCTCATTATTCAGTTTGTACACTAAATATATACCTCCATGTCATCTATGTTTCTATTAGAGCAGTTATAACTTCTTTATGCACAATTGTGTTTTTGACCATTTTTATAAACCTGTATTGTGAATATTGTGTTAAGGGTTCTTTATACTTCTGCATTCACATTATTTACTTACATAACTAATGCTATTCATAACCACTTATACCATTTTTATGTCTTATTAAATATGCGGAAAGGTCTGTTTTTTACACCCTCATTCCATGTTTATAGTCTACTTAAACAATTTATGTGAATTTTTATAGCCTAGATTAATACCCTGATTATACAATTTATAACATTTGTAATCATTTTAATGCTGTTTATATCATTGCACTCTCAGACACACACTATTTATTTTGCTTTACATCCTTTATTATGACCCATTTTATTAAAAAGTAACACCCCATCTGTTAAAACAGGCAAACATGGGCAGTTACATGAACGTGAAAACAGCACGTAATATGTTTGTAGTGTCGCTAATCGCCTTGCATTTCCCCTGTCGAGAGCACAGGGAGGATTTAACACGGGGAAAAATCGCTCCATCTGCAGCCATGATGTTATCGATTGTTATGTGCCAACCGACTTGGCATTTGATGATTAGCAACTATCTTTGACGGTGAGGAAGGGGGGAGGTGAGGGAGGAGGGGGAGGCGGCCTGCCAAGGTGAGCGGATAAGGATGAACAAGCAGCGATGAGTGGTCAGTGATGAGATCACGCTCAGCATGGTTGCTCTGATATTATCATCAGAGTGTGTGTTTCCAGTTAGTTCCCACACTAATGATAATATCAGAGCAACCAATGTGAGCGTGATCTCATCACTGAACACTCTGGAATTAACAGGAACCAGACTTTCATAGGATATGTATTGTATGTATATATATATATATATATATATATATATATATATATATATATATATATATATATATATATATATATATATATTTACATGCCACAATTTTTACATGCATTTATTGCAAAGCACGTTTCTGTTTGACCATTTTTTTTTAAATATGAAGAAGTCCTTTCTTTACTTTAAAAAAACTCCACCAATCAATTCTTTTTACTCACTGAACAATTGTTTCACTGATGCGCCAAGTTTCAAATACAGCAAAAATCTGCCATGATGCACACACCCACCAATTTAACGTTAATTTGAATAAAGCATCCATATTTGTCCATGTTCAAAAGTATTCATTTAAGGACAGATACATTTAGAACAGATACAAATGTGAAAACAATTTTGATATACAGTCTTTACATATATATATATATGTGTGTGTGTGTGTGTGTGTGTGTGTGTGTGTGTACTTTCTGAACATTTTATTCAACATTAAGTTGGTAAAGATTGTATTAAACAATGAAGAGAATGTAAAAAAATATGTATATAGCAGCGTATAAGAAGTATCATAAATATGGTATAGCAGGTTATAACTGAACTAAGACGAGGGTTTGGGAGGTTATAATATAAATATCAAGATATAAAGGTTGTATCAAAGGACAGAATCCTAAAAATAAGATTTAAAAAAGTAAAAAACTGGAAAACATTGCAGTAGTGTATAAACGTACATGAAGACAGTGACGGCTTATTATTTTACTCCATATAATGGAACTTATTGGAGGTTATAAAGGGTGTAATAAGGGCAGTACAGTTTATAAGAAAAAAATAGAGAGTAAAAATGTATAAAATCAAAAAAATGGTTTAAATAGTGGTTTATTAAATGTACAGTACAGAATATATGATTATTAATTAACAATTATTAATGATTATATATTAATGAAATAATAAGTGAGAGGTTATAATACAGATCCAGAGGAATACAGGGACTTATATAAAAAATAAAAAGTAAATGGCTGGGTAAAAAGTATATGACGTGCTATAGGGAATAAAGTTTCTGGACACCAAACCATAAGATTTCTATTATAATAAGCTCCATTCTTCTGGGAAGATGTTCCTCTAGATGTTAAAGTGTGCTTGTGGAGATTAGTGTGAAATTCTTTCAGCCACAAGAGTGTTAGTAAAGTCAGGTACAGATGTAGGTGAGGTGAGGAGGCCTTTTAAATTCATCCCAAAAAGTGTTCAATAGGGTTTTGAGCTCTATAGCAGGAGACCTTCCACTCCAACCCATGGAAATTATATCTTAATAGAACTGATCTACAGGTTTGGGTCTGTAAAGCTAAAATTACAGTTTAACACTTGGAGAAAGAATCACTTTTGGATGGAAAAGTCAGGTGTCCTAATACCTTCAGCCATGCGGTGCATATTTTACACGTTATTTACATTTTTTAACATTCCATCGACCACAGCAAACAAGAACCCGAGAAGACTGTAACCAGCATCAGTTGATAGGACGTGGCTGTCTGAACGCGACCGCACGGAAATACTTCTTTAAAGTTGTAACTATGGTTACAAGCCTTATTCAGCATTATAAGCAGAAAGGCGCTGACTCCGACTCCATCCCAAACGGCACTCGAAACCCAAAGGTCCTCCTTCTTCTCTGCAGTTTGGTGACTTTGACAGAGTGAAGGACTCACAAGGTCGTGAGTGCGCAAGTCCTCGAGTCCTCAAGGGTTTAATGTGGGGAAAAAAAGAAAAAAAGTGGAACTTGCTGGCTGTTTACTGATTTGTACCGACAGTGCGGAAAAGAAAGTAAAAAGATGTTAAAGTAACTATATTTTGTGGAAATTCCAGCCATGTTTAACGAGCAACATCTATCAGAACTCTATATATAGAAATGAAGACGCTCGGCTGTGTTGAGCAGCTGCTCGTGACAATTCATTCTCAACACAGCGAGGATAATTACTTACAAAAAAACAAAACCAAACAGTTTGCTAGAATATCACATATACCAACCCTTATTATCAAGAATCAGTATTAGAATTATCTTTATTAGCAAGTATTATGGGCTGCATGTATGTGACATTTGTCATAATGTGCTGAGGCTATAAAAATATGACAAACTATAACTAGGAGATGAAATAATTAAAGAATTAAAGATAAAGACATCATTATATTCGGTTTGTGCAGGGTATGTAAAGTATACAAATAATAATGTAATTGAGACGGTGCAATGATCATAATCATGCATGTGTACATTACAAAATCTATAACAATACATAATGCATCATAAGGTGTTACACACAATTCAGGGAAATAATTTATAGCATTGTTTAAAAATCCATACTCACTTCATTTTTTCCTTTTTAGGAGAATTTATTATTTTTAACAAAATGCATAATAAGCAGTGTTTATACCAGAAGATAAGAAATCCAGTGTGTTTACTGCATTACATCCAAACTTAAAAAACATTCATTATAGCATTTAATATAATATACATCCTTCTGAAATCTCCCTAATTAACATCCACTTCACAACAATTCATTCATTAAATGGAAAACAGACGGACAGACAGACAGACAGACAGATAGATAGATAGATAGATAGATAGATAGATAGATAGATAGATAGATAGATAGATAGATAGATAGATAGATAGATAGATAGATAGATAGATAGATAGATGATGATAGATAGATAGATGATGATGATAGATAGATAGATAGATAGATAGATAGATAGATAGATAGATAGATAGATAGATAGATAGATAGATAGATAGATTGATGATGATGATGATAATAGATAGATAGATAGATAGATAGATAGATAGATAGATAGATAGATAGATGATAGATAGATAGATAGATAGATAGATAGATAGATAGATAGATAGATGATGATGATGATAGACAGACAGACAGACAGACAGACAGACAGACAGACAGACAGACAGACAGATTCAGAACATACATACAGTGCATACATACATAGAATGGCGGACCGATAGAGACAGGAAGATACAGACAGACAGACAGACAGACAGACAGACAGAGAGAGATAGACAGACATAAGGATGTGCATAGATAGATAGATGGATAGATAGACAGACAGACAGACAGACAGACAGACAGACAGACAGACAGACAGACAGACAGATAGATAGATAGATAGATAGATAGATAGATAGATAGATAGATAGATAGATTTAACTCTATTCATTATTAATAATAAATAATAATAATTAATAATATTAATAATATAAATAATATTTAATAATTAATAGTAAATAACTGAAATAAAGTGTACAATCTCCAAACTGCATTACTTCATTATTTATTAAATATGCAAAATATTTTTGAAGAAAAAACAACAGAAACAAATCCCTTTTCGACCTCGGTGACTGATGGAAAGGACTGGAGTTAATTGGCCACCAGAAGATGAGTTTAACGGTTTATTTCAGTCGGTTAACCTTGAGTGAGACATTACTCTTTCCGGATCCGTCAACCCATCTGTCTGACTGCATCACGTTTCCGTTAGACGCTCGTCGTCTTTCTTGGTCGCCCGTGCCGAGTTTTTGCAAAAGTGAAGCCTCTTGTTAGCACGGCTGCGGGTGCAGACGAAGTTTCAAATCAATTCCGACAGCTCGTGCTTGCTGTGCGGAGACAGGACGAGGCCGGAGGGGGTACGCCTGAAGAGACGGCTTGTCTCCTGGGGTTTCCTTCTGCCACGGCTCGGCCGGATTAGCAAACAAGCTCCGCGATGGTGATATCTTCATGAACGTTGACTCATTAGTTATTACTTGGACCTGGATGTGAACCTGGACCCGTCACGAGTCATTAAAAAGAGACATCGACTGCAGTTTTCTGAAATGTTTCGGATGTAAAATCTTCATTGAGTTGAGCGAGAAAATGTGTGAGAAATGACAAAGAAAACATTAGTTCCTTGGCACCAAATGCATAATTATCTTCGAGATGAAAAGCACTTTGCATCTTAATGTTACAGAAAATATAATCAATATTGTCATGAAGTTTGTTCCAGAACATCACGTCCCAAAGTCTCTTATTATCCTAACATAACTTTTATGTAAATGGCTTTCTGTATCCATTTATAGCTACATTTATTTGAACAGGTTAATTCAGTAACAGAATTGTGGCTACTGCTAGATAAAAAAAAGTTTAAACCAACTTACCTTCAGGAAAAACACTGATACTAAAAACACCTTTCTTTAAATGTTTAATGACAGTGTTTAATGTTTTAAATAATCAACTTTATGATGGTACATTGTTCTTTATTAAATAGGATTTTCAATACATTTAAATACATTTTTATGATGAAGACGAAAAAAAAGTCTTCTCTTTGTATACAATCAGAGAAATTCAATTCGATAAAAGTTTTTTAACTATGGACATTGTCTCAAAGCAGTTTTAAAGAGATAAAGTGGTAATCAAAGAATGTATAAGTTTGTTTCCTGTAATTGTACGTTTGTCCCTAATGAGCAACCCAGTGGCGATGATGGCGAGGAAAAACTCCCTGAGGCTTCATACGAAGACACCTCGAGAGAAACCAGACTCAAAGGGAACCACATCCTTCTAATTTGGGTGATATCAAGAGTGTGATTATAGTCTTTAAAACAGAACACTGGAGAGAGAACTAACATAAGCACTGGAGTGTGTGATTATGAGTAATGATCTTTCTATAGTCTTATACCGTCTTTTGAGATTATGAACCAGGAGCTACTAAGCAACTTATAAAATAGCTCAACATTTGCGATCATCAGATCCAACACCAGCTTCTCCATGGCAGAGCCTTAAAACACTCAAAGCAGCCCAGTGTCCACATGAGAACTCCACATGAAGTGGGATCTAATTGGCACTGGTACGTCTCTAGATGGTTCAGGATGTTTGCAGCGTCAGCATCTACTTCTTTAAAGGTCCATAATCTTCATGAGGTGGAACGTGATTGGAGCTGGTGCAACCTCAGGATGCCATAGACATATATTTACATGCTGTACATACACTTACATATTTATCTGCACAATTGCTTTTATTTACACTTCGGTTAGATGTTAAACTGCTGGAGGTTATTATAAGAGCAGATGTGGACTAAATGTAAAATCCATACAGTGTAGCTAACTTTATTTTAGTCTTTTATTGTCTTGATACGAGTGTTAGCACTTAAACAATCAGTTCCTGGATACCTTCTTGTTGAGATCAGCAGGGGTTTTAGCTCATTGTAACTCAAATAGCCACTCTGTGCAACAGTGGTGAACAGAAAAGCAGTTCAAAATGCACACATCACAGCACAAGAGCAGGAATCTGAGGCTACACAGTGAGCACACACTCATCCAATGATGGGAAAAATGTATAATTTCTCAACACCTTTATTTTGTTCTCATATCCCAGAATGCATCAGAGTCTGTTGCAAACTGCGCTAGTCACTTCTCCGTCCGCCTTTGTTTTCCTCCGAGTGGCAATTCAATAAAGAGGACCGAGGCATGACAGAACGAGTGAGAGATTCTTCATTTCTCTGGCAGCAAAACAAAAAACAAAGCAATAGCAATTGAGAGAACAGCTAAAGAGAGAGGGAGTGATAGATAGGCAGATAGAGGAGGAGAGAGAGAGAGGAAGAGGGAGTGAGATAAAAGACCAGTACCAGCTCTAATGGAGTTTAGAGCCATAGCAGGAGGAATGATGCTGGTGTTGAAGTCAGTGTTAAAGCAACAAACAAACACCACCAAACGACTGATTTATTACCCATGATGGAGGAGGGATGGAGGAGCAATGGAGGAGTGATGGATGAGTGATGGAGGACTGATTGAGGAGTGATGGAGAAGTGATGATATTGTGAAGAAGGAGTGATGGAATGGATAAGTGATAAAGGAGTAATGAAGAGGTGAAGAGGGAGAAATGAAGCTGTGATGGAGGGGCAATGAAGAATTGCTGGAGGAGTAAAGAAAGAGTAATAGAGGACTGATGGAAAGGTAACGGAGGCGAAGTAAAGGAGTGATGGTCAAGTGATGGAATTGAAGAGTGATGAAGTGGTAACAGAGACATGATAGTCAAGTGATGGAATAAAAGCATGATGGAAGAGTACTGAAGCAGAGTAATAGAGAAATGATGAAGAAGTGATGGAAGAGTGATAAACCAGTGATGGAGAAGTGATGGAGGAGTAATAGAAGTGATAAGGGAGTGATGAAGGAGTTATAAAACAGTGATGGAGAAGTGATAGAGGTGTAATAAAGAAGTGATAGAGGAGTGACAAAGCAGTGATGGAGGAGTGATAAAGCAGTGATGGAGGAGTGATAAAGCAGTGATGGAGGAGTGATAAAGCAGTAAAAAAAGAAGTAATAGAGGAGTGATGAAGGAGTGATGGAGGAGTGATAAACCAGTGATGAAGAAGTGATGGAGGAGTGATAAAGTAGTGATAAAGTGATGGAGGAATGACAAAGCAGTGATGGAGGAGTGAGAAAGTAGTCATAAAGAAGTGATGGAGAAGTAATTGAGGAGTTATAAAACATTGATGGAGAAGTGATGGAGGTGTGATAAAGAAGTAATGGAGGTGTGATAAAGAAGTGATGGAGGAGTGATAAAGAAGTGATGGAGGAGTGATAAAGCAGTGATGGTGAAGTGATAGAGGATTGCTTAAATGGTGATAGAGGTCTGATTGTGGATTAATGGAGAAGTGATAGAGAAATTATAAATGAATGATGAAGTGATTATGGAGTAATTAAATACATTGGTGATGGAGTGGTAATGAAGGAGTGATAAAGCAGTGATGTAGGAGTGATTGAGGGGTGATGGAGGTGTGATTGTGAATCAATAGCGGAGTGATGTAGGAGTGATTAAAAACTGAGGGAATTAATGAGTGATAGAGAAGTAATGAAACAGTGATTGAAAAGTGATGAAGGAGTAATAGAGTAATAGAAAATTGACGGAAGAGTGGTGGAGGAGTGATGAAGGAGTGAGTGAAGAGAAGAGGGATTGTGGCTGAGCATCAGCTACAGCATTCCTGACTAACTAACGTCTTTATTCCTAATCTCTCAGATACATGGTGAAGCAAAAATATTTGGACACCCGACTTTTTCAGCCACATGTGGTTCTTCTCTAAACTGTACATGGTTTTATCAGATGTCTTCAGATGCTGAAGCATGACATTTTCCCTTCAGTTGAACTAGGAGACCCAAACCCTGTTCCAGCACGACAATTTCCTCTGTGCACAAAGCCTGCTCCAGAACTTTCCATGAGTTGGAGTGAAAGATCTTCTGCTATAGCGCTCTAAACCCTACTGAACCCATTTGGAATGAATGTGAACACTGAATGCACCCCAGGCTTCCTCACCTTCTCACCTACATCAGCACTAACACCCTTGTGTCTGAATAAACTCTAATCTCCACAAAATCTAGTGGAACATCTTCTCAGAAGAGTGGTGAGGACAAAAAATAAGAAAAGGATGAAAAAATACAGAGACTGAGACCAGTGACAACGCATTCATCACACCCAAAATCTTGGATGTGCCACAACGCTGAGGGCCAAATTTATAATGATTATTATAAAGAAAGACAAAAAATGAAAGAATGTCAAAAAAAAGAAAGAATCGTGAGGGGAAAAGTTCATCATATCTGTTTCAGGCGGTTGCATCAGCGCACACAGCAGACGCTAAGCGCTTTGGCCTGATCCGGCAGGGAAAATCCTCCCCTTGTTTATCAGGAGATGGGCAACGAGAGAAAGACGTGCGAGTACTCAAAAAAAAAAAAAAAACAAGAAATATATATATTTGCTTAAGGACAAGGCGCTTTTTTTTTTCTTTTTTGTAAAAAAGGGCCAAACGTGTGGAGATAATCGTTTTCTGATTCAAACAGTAATGTCAGATTTTTCTCATATATTTTATTTCTCTCATCTTTTTTTTTTTCTAAGGCTGGTAATAACATATTGCAGTACACGGTGTCACGGAGTCAGAACACAGGCGGCGTGGGGCTCTGAGACGTGTGCTCACGTGCACTCAGGCAAAGGCTCATCGGAACATAAATAGCAAACACCATACTGACACACACACACACACACACACACACACACACACATTATGCCACCATTGTCTGCTGAAGGAACACCATACATTTAAAAAATGCTGACTTCTTGACGATGTCCAGTCTAATGCTTATAACCGCTTATAACACTTATAATAATAGTACATGTTGCTACAGTAATGAGTGACAAACAGTCAGGAAATACATCGTCATTTTCATTGTAGAGAAACTTTTACTTCACTACAATTAAATGTGTAAAATTTTACTTTCAGTTAAGGAATGATGGAAGACTGATGCAAGAGGTATGGAGGAGTGATGGAATGGATGAGTTATTAAGGATTAATGGAGAGGCGATGGAGGAGTAGTGAAGCATTAATGAAAGAGTGATGGAGGACTAATGGAAGAATAATGGAGAAGTGATGGAGGAGTGATAGAGGAGTTATGAAGAAGTGATGGAGGAGTAATGAAGAAGTAAAGAAGGAGTGAAAGAAGAGTGATGGAGGACTAATGGAAGAATGATGAGGAGTGATGAAGAAGTGATGGAAAAGTAATGAAGAAGTAATGAAGGAATAATGAAAAGTGATGGAGGAGTGATGGAAGCATGATGGAGGAGTGATGGAAGAGTGATGGAGGAGTAATAGAAGAGTGACGGAGAAGTGATGGAAGAGTAATGGAGATGTGATAGATAATAATAAAAAGTGATGGAAGAGTAATGGAGGAGTGATGGAGGAGTAATGAAGAAGTGATATAGGAGTGTTGGAATAGATGATTGATAAAGGATTAATAGAGAACTGATGGAGGAGAAGTGAAGCATTGATGAAAGTGTGATGGAGGACTAATGGAACAATGATGAGGAGTAATGGAGGAGTAATGAAGAAGCTGTGTGTGTGTGTGTGTGTGTGTGTGTGTGTGTGTGTGTGCCACACTTTGACATTATGGGTACTAAGTGTAGAATATGAGGAAAAAAATCCAGAATGACTGTAGTGTATGTATCTATATCTACTGTATATCGATGCTTAGTTTTAAGTTCTCAAAGTCCTTTTGAAAGCTTCATTGCCTCACTAGCTAATATATCTCTAAATATCACATGATTGGAGAAGGTGAACTAACCATATAGATGGAACTGTATGTGAGAGGGGTCGGCTCCAATCTTACCTGCATATCTCCGGATCCTGGAGATGTACAGTTCCTGGAGGTACAGGAGACTGCAGCTGATCAACTTTTCAACAGTGTGGATGACATCATGCAGCTTGGCTTGCCCCTGGCTGTAGCTGCAGCAAACCAGACCGTGATGGCAGATGTGAGGATAGATCCGATGATGGCAATGTAGAAGTTCACCAACATCCTTCAGCTCTTGAGCTGCTGCAGGAAATACATCCTCTGCTGAGCCTTTTTGGTGAGGGAGCTGATGTTCTGCTCCCACTTGACCTCCTGGGTAATGGTGGTGCCCAGGAAGCAGAAGGACTCGACAGATATCACCGGAGAGTCACAGAGGATGTCATCTCCACTGACTTGAGAGAGTTGAGCTCCAGGTTTTTCAGGCTGCACCATAACACCAGACGGTCCATCTCATTCCTGTAGGCCGACTCGTCCCTATCAGAGATAAAGCCGATGAGGGTGGTATTATCAGCAAACTTCAGAAGTTTGGCAGACTGGTGAACAGATGAGCAGCCGTTGGTGTACAGGGAGAATAGCAGAGGAGAAAGGACACAGCCTTGGGGGGATCCAGTGATGATGTTATGGGAGTCAGACATGTCACATACTGCCATCTGTCTGTAAGGAAGTCCGTGATCCAACTGCACATGGAGTCAGGCACATTCAGCTGGGAGAGCTTGTCTCTGAACAGAGCTGAGACGATCGTGTTCAAGGCAGATCTGAAGTCTACAAACAGTATCCTGGCGTAGGATCCTGGGGAGTCTAGATGTTGGAGGATGAAGTTGAGGGCCATGTTCAGGTCTGTCAACACAAGGCACTAAAAAGACTTCATAACCACAGAAGTCAGGGTGATGGGTCTGTAATCATTAAGTCCTGTGATACTAGTCTTTTTGTGGACTGGGACAATGGCTGAGGTCTTGAAGCAGGCTGGCACATGGCAGGTCTCCAGTGAGATATTAAAAATGTCTGTGAACACTAGAGACAGCTGATTGGTTGTTTCAGGGTGGAGGGGGAGACAGAGTCCGGGGCCTGTAGCCTCGTGGGTGTTCAGACGTTTAAACAGTCTATTCACATGTTCCTCTTTGAAGGTGAGAGGTGTAAGAGGTGGGGGGAGAGGTTGGGGGAGGCCGCTAAGGTGCAAAGACGTGTGGGTAATCCAGGTATGGAAATGTAGGAGGGGGGCAACTGCTGTTCAATGGCTGCTAGTGGGTTTTTTACTTGTATTCACATTCATTAGTGCTTTTTAATGCATCGTCTGTAAATTATAGACGTGTCTATGAGGGCAGCATTAAGGTTCCCAAACTTCTGGAAGAACTTCCAAAGCTCATTTCAGAGGTCTGACCTCACGTCTGAATTAAAGAGTTCATTTGTCTAAAGTCGTAGAAAGGAACACAGAGGATAAAGGAAGAGAAAAGGCAGTTCATTAACAATCCTTTAAAGAAGCCTGTCGATACTCAATTGTGCGATTGAATCTGTCAGAACGCGTTCATTTACTTTCGATTGCTTTAGAAGATGTCGAGGCCTGGAGTGATTTGAAAGTCAACCAGAGAGAGAGAGAGAGACTAAAGGATTACGCTTAATAGACTTTTTTTTTCATCACGTGGGTGTTTGGACCCCTAATGGTTTTCTATCGGTATTGAGAAACATATTTATCCTTTCACGCTGACTTCAAGATGAAGGCATGTAGAGCAATGCTGTGTTTATTCCAAAGAAATGTATCGTGATGCAGACTAAGACGGATGTTCCACATTTATTACCTTCAGCGTTGGATGATTTTACAACACATTGTAATCTGCAGCATCTGCAGAGCCAATCAGATCTCAGATGTGAATGTATGAGGTGGTGGTTATGATCAGATTTTTGGATTTTTAGACAAATATCCCGGCAAGACTTCAAAGAAAAGAAAATTGCGGTTTAAGTGATGAGAATTGATAAGCTAACTGTGGTCATGTGCAGAAATATTGGCCCTCTTTATTCAAACAAGAAATAATTAAAAGAAGATTATATTAATTCTAAGCATTGTGTATAGTGAGATAAAAAAAAATAATATTTGAATTATTATCAGTATTATTATTATTGCATTAATGAATATAATAAATAATAATTGATTTAAAAAATCCCTTTTAATTATAATATATTATAATAATTAAAAAAGTCATATTTTTTTAGAATAACTTCTATTTATTTATTTAATTTGAATTTCTCTTTTTTTCTCTCTCTCTCTCTCTCTCTTTTTTTTTTTTACTTTTAAGGATTGTAGCCATATCACCCTGCCGAAAAATACAGACTGTGTTTATTGGTTATAATTAGAATTGTATTGGTTTTAATGGAAGCTGTAATGGTGTAACTGTTGATATTTAGTGGTAATTTGTAGCCTTCTATTGGTTTCATGTTATTTCTGATACCATGAGGACCAATAAAGCACTTTTGCCATTGATGAATCATTGAAATCTCACTTGTTTTTACACTGGTTTATTTGGTTAGTTGGTAACTGTAATGATGTACGCAGACACACATCATACTGGAAACCATTTGTTTTTAATGGTACCATGAGAACTATTAGAATTTCTGTGATGGCTTTTCAATATGATAGTACATTCTGAATTTTCGAATCTTAAATTAAATCTATCAAGGAGTAATAAAGGCAGTGAAAGTGAAAGAGGGATCATGGAAAAAGAGGAGAAAATTTAGCCACTCCCCTTTCCCCCAAAACCCGAAGGCTCGGCGCAGTGCAGGACCTCTTTTTGTTTGTTTCCAGACGTCGTTCAGTGATTTATCACACGGCCGGCTGTCAGCGGGGGGGATTTCTGAGACGTGTAATTGTGACATGCATGTCTGACCTTGGAGCTCCTGAAAGGCCACAGCATCATCAGTCCGAGATGGCAGGAAGTGAGCGAGCAAGCGAGGGAGTGAGTGAGTGAGCAGCAGAGGGAGAGAGAAAGAGAGTGAGAAGTGGTAGAAGAATAGATGGAGAGAGAGAGAGAGAGAGAGAGAGAGAGAGAGAGAGAGAGCAAGAGGCCACCTGTTCCTGCTTTCTGACCCTCATCAGCAACACATTTCACAAATTAGAAGTTTCATCAGTGTGCACGCTAATAACTATGATTACGACACATGCTCCCTGAGACAGGATGAGACAGAGGGAGAAAGGCAGTCCTGAAGCACCTCATTTCTGAGTCAGGGGGAAAAAATTCAACCCTGAGCTGACATGCGTTTTGATTAAAAAAATAAATAAACTTTACAACTACAGATTATGTGTTAATGAGGACGCAGAGGGCGAGTGGATTTTACCAAAGTGGGCGATTTTGAAAATGTAAAAGACCATTTTAAGGTTTACTGTATATATATATATATATATAATGTACTGTAAATGGTACAGTTCTATGGTTCCTCCCTCAAGGAAAGTTACAAGTCACTCTGGATGCTAGGTCGGTTATTGGGTTGGTTTTTATTTGTTATTGTTTTTTATAAAATCAAAATTAGTTAAGCTTTATTAAAAAACCCTAAAATAAAAAACCAAAATACAACAAGAAGAGCATCAAAATTTTTAAATAGTTATAAGCTCACAGATTTTTTTTGTGCTTTTTTTGTGTTTCTGTGTTTCTGTAAATAAAAAAAGGCATTGGAGTTGAGGCTTTTAACAGCGTTCAACCTCACACAAAAATCAGGATTGCTTCTGAGTAATAAATAAAGAAAAAAAAAACAAGTAAAAAAAAAAAGACAAGATACAGGGGTCACATGGTAATTATACAGTAGTGAAAATATGACGTACACTAACGCTTAGACAAAATGTTACTGTCTATTAGTTTGTTTGATCGTTTTATTATTGTTTTTTATTATTTTTATTATTATTATTATTATTATTATTATTATTATTATTATTATTATTATCATCAGTAGTAGTAAACTGTGTAATTAATCCAGTTTATATTCAGACCCCAAGTTATTTCTATTTACATATTCTAACAAGAATAAAAGCATTAAAAAAAAGTTTCTGACACCGAATGTCCATTCACTACAGTTCTATCATTAGTAAAGTTATGAGCTGTTCACTGATGGAGCTTGAATGCAATACTGTTCATGGCAGACTGTTTATATTAATTACAGTCCGATTTTCATTTTCATGGTTCTTGAGCTTAATTGTAACCTCATGGATCTTTAGGTTTTTAATGTAGACCCATCCTCAGCTGCAGATCATGGCTTCCATCTGATGAGAGCAGGATAAAGGTCTGGAGAGCAGAACAGGAGATGATCATTGGTACCTCAGGAGTATGTGAAACTCATTTTTATGCTTCAGGGTGACCTTGGAGTCTTGCTGAAGCAGGGCCAGGAGTTTGGATATCGATAAATTTGGGGGAAAAGCCCCAGCGGAAATGTCGATCAGTGGTGGAAAATGTTTCATCTTGCCAGACGTGTGGCCTGAGGTGAGATCTGCGGTTGAGCCAGCAGGTGGATTCGACCACGAAACACTTCAGACCGATCGAGCGGCAATTAATCAGAAAAAAGGTTTACGATTATCTAATTAATACCCATCGAATAGTAAATCAATCGCCATCGGTGTAAGAGTCCTGAATGCAACGATTGTCTTTAAGTTCACTTCCCACAAAGGTATTAGCGGTGTGATGGATTTATCATAGCATTTATTTATCATATGCAAACACGCTGCAGATATTCTGGATTTCGAGTTTGTGCATAAACTTATCCCTGATTTATTTCAACATTTCTACATTCGCTTCTGTCTCCTGCAGTAAATCTCCTCGACACCTCCACCATAGCCGGAGACTGGGGCTGGATGACGTATCCATCACACGGGGTAAGATACCTGCACTCACTTACACCTTCTCCACCTTACGACTGCTTATAAATATTTATACACACTTCACTGTGGGCTATTTCTCCTTGTAATGTCATGCTGGGGTTTTTATTAGGGTTTTTATGAGTTTTTAAATGAAAATTATCTATCTATCTATCTATCTATCTATCTATCTATCTATCTATCTATCTATCTATCTATCTATCTATCTATCTATCTATCTATCTATCTATCTATCTATCATCTATTAAAAGATGCCAATAAGCGTGTTGTTCACTTTTCATCCTGCTTTCACACACACTCTTTTACACTCTCCTTTTCTGTCGCTCTCTCTCCCTCTTTTATTTATTCTCTCACTCTCTCTTACACACACACACACACACACACACACACACACACACACACACACACTGCCTCCTAACACAGCCTCACTTGTCACTTTGACATGCTATTCAGCAACCTTACATGAGGAAACTGATAGACAGAGAAAGAGAGAGAGAGAGAGAGAGAGAGAGAGAGAGAGAGAGAGATAGAGGGGAGAGAGAGAGAGGGAGACAGGCAGACAAACCAAGTGGCTGAGACAGACAGAGGATAAGGCCAAGAGACAGAGGGATAGACAGAGATAGAGAGAGAAACTAAGAAAGAAAAAAGACAACGTAAGAAAGACAGAGAGATGTAAAGAGATAGGAATAGAGTGACAGACAGATAGAGACAAATATAGTGAAAGACAGAGAAAGAGACAGACTGAACTGATATAGACCAACCCCGAAAGACAGTGATACAAAAAGCTAGAAAGAGAGAGAAATGCAGACAAAGAGATGGAGACAGGTGACTACAGTGAAAAGATAAAAGAGTCGGAAATAAATTAAGATGTAATTAAATATTAAAAGAGTGACAGACAGACAGACAGACAGACAGACAGACAGACAGACAGACAGACAGACAGACAGATATTGATCAAGAGAAACAGAAAAAGAGACAGTAGTAGAAAAGACAGACAAAAAGAGAAAATTTAGATTAAAAGAAATACATTTTAAAGAAAAACACAGTTGGAGAAATAAAGTGATGACAGACAGACAGACAGACAGACAGACAGACAGACAGACAGACAGACAGTGGTAGATTAAAAAAGGAAAAAGGCAAAGAGCAGGACAGACAAAGATGAAAATAAATGAGAAGAGAGTTACAGATAGACACTAATCGAAATAGCGAGAGAAAGACAGAAAGACAAAGTGAAAGAGACAGACGGTAACAGAAAGAGAGAGAGAGAGAGAGAGAGAGAGAGAGAGAGAGAGAGAGAAGAAAGAAAGAAAGAAAGAAAGAACGAAAGAAAGAAAGAAAGAAAGAAAGAAAGAAAGAAAGAAAGAAAGAAAGAAAGAAAGAAAGAAAGAAAGAAAGAAAGAAAGAAAGAAAGAAAGAACACACACATTCCGTAGCAGCGAAAATCAGACAGGAAGTCAATCAGTCACTTGCTAGTTTGGATGTTCCACTTAGCCGTTGTACATCACTGCGCTAATACGTTTCTAGACGTTTATTTTCGCACTGAAGTTCACAGAGAATTTTTTGACACCATTTTGTACAAAAAGTCACCCTGCTAAACAGTCTTCCTGCAATGTCTCTCATCTTCCAGATGGAAAATAAACGAAAGCATGCTTCCATCTTGTATTTAGCCTCCATAACAGCTTCCACACAGATTGTAGGACGGACACCAGCATGTCCATTCCCTCCGCAGCGTTTTGCAATCACCCTGACACCAGGACAAGCTGAACACATCCCACAGTGGACACCTTCATAACACAAACATCAGAATTGAGTTATTTATTCGGATAAACAGTATGTCTGGCTACATGGTAGTAAAGGTGCCCTTGTCTGGGTCGCAGGTGCCACAGGTGTGCTGAAAAACCGGTGTCATGATCGTATCAGTCACAAGGTTTCTGAGAAGGACGGTAAGGAATATATGGCACCTGAGACGAATCCGGGTGGCACTTTGCACCTGAACACGAGCTGAGGCTCTGAGGTGTCTTGCATGCAGCAGGACTTTTCATTCTTTCCTCCCTTTCTGGAAAAACCTGTCAGTAGTTTAAATGGATTTATCAGTCAAACCACATCCAAATTTATACGGATAAAAAAAGTCACACTGGTGCGAAACTAGGCTTCGTTACTTCCTCGACAGGTCACGTGATCGAATCGCGATTTCCTGTTTCTGGTTACAGCTCGTTAGCACCGGTATTTTAGGTTCTAGGGTTTTTAGTGCGTCATGATCACAGCTTCGGTGTTGTGTTTTTACTTTCTGTGATAATCCACTTTCATTTTGCTGCCACTTTGAGCTCCAGATTCATGACAGAACATTTATTCACTTACATTTCTGATCTGAAAAAAAAAAAAAAAACATCTTGAGTGGCCTGCTGTAGAGCTCCGACCCCACTGAACACCTTTGGGATAAATGCTGACTGCACCCCCAGTACTCCTCACATCACCTACATTAGGACCTGACTTTACTAATATCCTTGTGGCTTAATGAAATCTCACACAAATCTTCGCTAAATTTAGTGGAACATCTTTCCAGAAGAGTGGAACTTATTGTTACAGCGAATGGGATTAAATGTGGAATTGGATGCCCAAAAAGCAGCACCAACCTTTTTCGGATTTCTTTATTTCTATTGCATCAAAAAAGGCAAAAGCTCACGAGAACTGGACAATGAATGAGTGGAAGGAAGTTCTGAAGACATTTTTGGCTCTAACAGAAGATCTTGTGTAAGATGGAGAACAGGAGAGAAGATGTGATTAGACTATCTCACCCCCACAGTTACACATGGAGGTGGAAGCGTAATGTTTTGGGGTTGTTTTGAAGCAGTGAAGTTGGAGACATTCTGGAAAATGAGAACCAAGATGGTGACCATTCCATGCTTCAACACCATGCAGTTCCATCTGGAATGTGGCTCATGGGAAGCGAACTCACCGTGCAACAAGACGATGAGCCAAAGCGACGAATAGGTCCCGGTCTGTAGGTGTATCTATAAAGGAACGACCTGCTCAGTCACCGCACCTAAATCCTACTGAACTGCTCTGGGAGAAACTGGATCTTAAAGAAATGTTCATCTAGTGAAGAACATCTTTGGCGAGTTTTACAAAAGTATTTCAGTTGAATGTTTGGAGAAACAAACTGTCCGGATGTGTAAAACTATCTAAGGGAAAATGTTTCAATGAACACAAGACAGAACATCTGGACATTTATAGATTTGAGTGCAAATGTAGGTACCAAATTCATGTAGAAATCATTCCAACGACCCGAGCATGAGAGCGCCATGAAGATAGATTTTTAGATAAATGATTACATAATTACTGTACATAAATAATGAGTCTACAGCAATTTATGCATCGAAGCCTTTTTTTCAGAACAGCGATCTGTCTTTCGGTTCCATTTTTCTGCTCCAGTTTAACAGCTGGCATGTGCAAAAAATAAGTAAATAAATAAATAATACCTCAACCCAAAACATGCGCCATGTATACTTTCACTTCCTGTATTTGGGTCGATTCTGGATCAAACCACCCTAGAGTTCCCAGGCACATGGCGCTTCCCTGAGGCTACATCCGCATTAATCAGGATAGCTCTAGAAACTGCGATTTTTGTTTTAAAACACTCACGTTTGTGTACACCGGCAAAAAATTGCTTGAGAGATTTTCCTCCTCACGCTGAGCCCTGGGTGTACGCCTACAGCACTACAATGCACCTCTCCATTTATGGTGTTTATGCTAGCCATGTGCTTTAATTTTGTTTGACAAAAAAACTGGACTTGCACATTTTATCTGGATTATTGCTTTATAATTTATTTACTTACAATTTAAAAACAAAGCAATATGTGGCTCACCAAATTTCTTCCACAATGTTGGTACTCACAATTGTAGAAGACGTCTTTACTTGATCCAGTAGACCCAAAAACTGTTGCAGCATGACAATGCTCCTGTGCACAAAGCCAGATCCATGAAGATCTAGTGGAAAAGCTGAAATGAGCTACTACAGATCTCTAACCTCAACATACAACAAAGAAAACCCAGAACTGTTGAGCAGCTAGAATCCTGTATTCAACATATGGGACAACATTCCTCTCCCAAAACATCAGCAACTAGACTCCTCGGTTTCCAAATGTATCTGTAGAGAAGATGCGATGCCTTTTTTGAGACCTGTTGCAGACCTGTTATTATGATTTATTTCTTTATTTATCACTGCCTTTGTGACAGCAGCCAAAATATGTAAGTGAATATCAGCTGTAACTGAAATTTTAAGCTGAATGCTTTTTATTATTTAAAACAAAAAGAAAAGAAATGAAGGAATTATTTTTGATATTTTTGGATATCCTTTCCTTGCTTTATATTTGAGAGAAATCAGCTTGACATTGCGGTATTTACTGAAGCACTTGCACGGCTTTTCAGGTATTAGATGCATCCTGGGTTTGGCTGAAGTGAATGTTTTAAAAGCACAGGAAGGAACGACAAGCCGAGGCTGTCAGAGGGCAAACGCTGTCATCCGCCCACCAAACAGCTGATAAGAGACCTCGGAAGAGATTAGTGTCACAGTGTGTGGACCTCCCTGCTCCCCGGGCCGTCACATTGATCTGATTTCATTCCATTTATGGTAGAAACACATAAACTGCCTGGTGCTGCTGGTATGGCAGATACATAAACACACACAAACACACACACACACACACACACACACACACACACACACACACACACACACACACACAAACACACATACAACAGACACCTGAGAGCAACAAGCAAGGAAGAAGAAATCTAAGTAAAAGCTCTGGGAAGATAGATTAAAACTGGATACAAATGACACCTTGAGTGGGAATTTCAAGACGCCCTGTCATCTAAGAGTGGCCTTATCGAAGACTGTGCTGTGGATTTCAGGCATCAGAAGATTAAGTGAACCCTGGAGAAGGTGTGAGGGATAAATTATATTCTTGTCTCTTGTCAATTAAAATAAGATAGATAGATGGATAGATAGATCCACAAAATCTAAAAGAGGAACATCTTACCAGTAGAGTGGATGTTATTATAACAGCAAATAGGGACTAAATGTGGAAACAAATGATCAAAAAGATAGTTTTGTGGTCACTTGATTTTTATGGTCAGATGTCCACAAACTTTTGGCCATATAGTGTATGTTCAGTTAGGGAGAGGTCATAACAATTATCTCAAGAGCTGACGAACAATATGAAATAAAATGCATATATTATATTATATTATATTATATTATATTATATTATATTATATTATATTATAAATAAGGCTGTCAATTAATGAAAAATATTTAATCACGATTAATCGCATGGTTGTCATAAGTTAACTGATGATTAATCGCAATTTAATTGCACATTTTTATTTGTTCTGAATGTACCTTAGATTAAAACCTTTTAAGTTTTTAATACTCTAATCAACATACGCATGGACAAATACTTTATGTAAATGTATGTTTATTATTAGTGAAACCAAACTCAACATAGAACATGAAGACAAAATATACTTGTAACTGCTTGAAAGAAATTATGTTTTAAATGACGTAAATCATGCGTGCTGCATTAATCACGCGTAATAAATTTAGAGGTGAAATTAATTTGCGATAATGCGTTATTAACGTGTATATTATATTATATTATATTATATTATATTAATTATATTATATTATATTATATTATATTATATTATATATTATATTATATTATATTATATTATATTATATTATATTATATTAATTATATTATATTATATTATATTAATTATATTATATTATATTATATTAATTATATTATATTATATTATATTATATTATATTATATTATATTATATTATATTATATTATCATGTATTCACTGGATATAGCATCATGCAGCCTTTAAGCATCAGGATTTTGGATGTATCATGTATTTTCTGTGTGGCTCATTCAAGTTTCTCTTTTTTTCTCAGTCTGTTCTCTTAGTGGAAGATTTTTTAACCTTGTTTGGTCTGAATTTAGGCTTTATTTATTTATTTATTTGTATTATTTATCCTATTTCTGAGGTAAATTTTTTGTTTTTCCAGAGAGTTTGACTCTTGTTTTACTGTTTCTGACTTGGGACACTTTCCTATGGATTACAGGTTTATGTCACTTACTGTGTATATCACTCATCGAAGGCTTTTCCTAGTGCTACAGTATGGAGCTTAATCAACACTTCTTGTGTGCAAAGTATTAGCAATATTTTATAAAGGTGAATCGAATTTCTAGCAAGACTGGACAGTCGGACACGATTCGATCTGAAAACCTGTGTCTCCGAGTCTATTGTTGTGGATCTCCGCTTTCCTCTTGGCCATCCTGAATTATTTATGCGCCTTCATGAACTCACAATGAGGAGGATCTTTTCTGTCCAGTTGGAAAGATAGAGATAGAGAGCAAGAGAGACAGAGAGAGAGAGAGAGAGAGAGAGACGGCGCCTCGGTACTGCCCTGGGCACCCAGCTCCACTCGCTGCCAGCTGCCACTCCTGATAGCCCGCGGTGGACAACTTCATTATTTTCCCATCTGCCTCCTGTTTTTGCCGTGACAAGTTCATTTTCAGCTTCTCTCCTCTATTGTGCTCTCCTCTCCCGCCAATCGATACAGCTGATAAGACAGCTGTGACAAATGGCTTCGAAGACTGAGATGATATGGATGTCATCATCCCTTGTCATGGCATTTTGTCATGTTGTCGGACTTTTCACGTGCCATTTCGTACCTCTAGGATCATGTGTAACGCACGTAGATGTACCGTTCATCCGAGTCTCTGTAAACACATTCTGTAATAATGATTCATTTAATTCATATGGAGACTGTCGAAAGTTTAGAAAGTCATGCATGGGTTTTGAGAGAAACATGTTCCTTTGGCTTCCATGCAAAAACTCGGTAATGTAACAATATTTAAATATCCACATATTTTCATTAGAAAATTCTCCCTTAGCATGAAGAACAGATTCCCACACTCTCATCACCTGGACAGTTCATTTCCTTGAACGTTCTTGCCAAAGATGTTCTTCACTAGTTAAATATTTCTTTATGATCCAGTTCATCCCAGAGCAGTGCAACAGGATTTAGGCGCAGTGACTGGGCAGCCAGTTCCATTATAAACGACACTTCAGATGACGGTTTGCTTTCTAACACTTACAGAGCTTCGCTTTTTAGCTCATTATCTTGTTGTTTGATGAAGTCCGTTCCAATGAACCACAGTTCAGGTGGAATTGCATGGTGTTGAAGTATGGAATGGTGACCATGTTGGGAAGTGTTGAGCCTTAATGAGATCTTCAGCAGAGGTGCAAAATGTAATCAGTAACAAACATTGTCTATTAAAATATAGTGGAGAAAAGAGTAAAATGATCCTTTGACACCTTTTACCTTTGACACTCAGTAAAAGCTGAATGAAAATGTTTGCTTTAGGTGGACAAAGTACACAAAGCATGTAGTTGAGTTGAAGTAAAGTTTGACTCTGTAAAATGTGACTCCAGTAAAGTAAAAGTTTCTCTTTCATCTTTCACTTGAGTAAAAGTACAAAAGTTTTTGCCTTCAAATGTACTTAAGTATCCAGAATACTGATTAATTATAACTATAATGTTCCTATTTTCATTTTTATCTTTAATCACCTCAGATTATGTGAAAAGACTCGAATGTGACTCTCAGCACACTGATCTATTAATAGAATGATATTAATGACTCAAACACTGATTTCTATTACAATGATCATGAACCCAAAACCTTCTTTTCAACTACTTCAAAAAAACGTGTAAATGAGGTCACGTGTGTTGTGGTGAGTTGAAGTCTGGAGTTTCTTCATCATTTATTCCTCTCTAAATGTTCTGCTTGATGTTGAACTGATGCTGAACTGTATGTTGGTGATCAGTAGATACACCAAGCGCCGATCAGAACACGTGTAAAACAGAGCGTGCGCTCGATCCTGATTGGCGACTCGCTGCGTGTTTCACCAGTTACGTTTTTATCCTCATAAATAAAAAGGAACGACTGATTTCACTAAATGTAGTCGAGTAAAAAGTCAAATATTGTGAAATGTAGTAAAGTAAAATCTCCCCAGATGGAAATAATAAAAATAATAATAGCAATCAGAATGCATGTTCACCTGCTTCATGAATTCATGGATTTCTTGTCATTTTTGTCAGCTGGACGGATTTGAGATCAAATGAAGTAAGATTCCGAATGAAATAAAGGAGGAATTTGTGTTTTGAGTGAGTGTGTGCGCACCGATGTGTGTGTGTGTGTGTGTGTGTGTGTGTGTGTGTGTGTGTGGTAATTACTTTTAAATGTTAGGCATATTAAAAAAAACACATAAAAGAAAAGAAAGAAAACAGAATGGCCTGGTGGGGCAGCAGGTCGCATTACAGTCTCACAGCTCAAGTATTCTCAGCTGAACTCGAGTTTTCCCTGCGTCCGTACAGGTTTCCTCCAGGTTCTCCAATTACTGCCTGCTTCCCGGAAATGTGCTGCTAGGTGAATTGGCTAAGATAAATTGCTTCTCTGTGTGTGTGTGTGTGTGTGTGTGTGTGTGTGTGTGTGTGTGTCCACTGCTCTGTGATCAACTGACATTCCTGCCTCATGCCCACCGTATCCACTACGATAAAGAACAAGAGCGAACAAGGTCCAATTACGGGCGTTTAAACGTAGCTGATTTTTTTCTTCCCTCCTTCATGTCTCTTCGGGAGAATCATTAAGCAGGCGTCTACACTTTCAGGTGCAAGAAGTGTTAGAAGGTCAGAGCAGATTCAAGGTTTTAAGATCTAAGGGGTTCCTTTGGGAAAAACCCGAAGAACCCTTCGAGGCTTACGTAAGCTCTAATACTGGATATGAATAGAAGTTTTATATTATTTTATATTAGCAGGAGATGACAGGTCTCTCGGACAGGTGTTTCTCTCAAACTGGAGTGCTACCATGAACCTTCTGCAGAAGGAAAGTGCAGAAGTCCCTTTCAATGGTTTCAATGATTAAATAATGATCCTTTTACAGTGCCATGTCTAAAGGGTACAATATGTGTCCTCGTCGTCTACTTCGGTACCAAGAAAAGTCGCTTTATTTGTAAGAGCGCAAATATACTACAGCCAGATGTTTATCCACATCTGTTAAGCCTTGATAACTGCTGTGGACAATCACTTCTTTCTTTTCCTCGGGTAAATACAGAGCGCTGAGCACCGGAGGAACGCGGAGTGCACTTTATCTCGGAGGAACAGCCTCGTCTTCGCGAGCTGTCAGAGGTCGTCATTTTTTTCTCCCGTGCTTAACTCCGGACCTGCAGATGTTCGAGTAAATATTTGCCATTCGTAACGAGTGAAGAAGAGAGACGTGAGAGTTAATGTCAGTCCCGGTGTGTGTGTGTGTGTATGTGTGTTGGGGGTGTCAAGGGTGCTCTGTTCGCAAATTTAACATTTAATCCCAATGGACTTTTCAAACAACTTCCACTCTTCTGGGAAGATGTTCCACTAGATTTTGTACAGATTTGTTCACAAGGGTGTTAGTAAATTCAGGTAGTGATGTAGGTGAGAAGGTGAGGAGGCCTGGGGTTCAGTCAACTTTCACATTCATCCCAAAGGTGTTCAATGGGGTTTCTAAAGTCTTATGGCAGGCCACTCAAGATCTTCCACACACTTCCAAACCATATAAATCAGATCTTCATGGAGCTGGCTTTGTGCACAGGGGCATTGTCATACTGGAACAGGTTTGTGTCTCCTAGTTCAACTTCAACAGCCAATTGAAATGAAATGCTCCTTCATAAATGCTAATGAAGCTTAATATTACTTACTATAAGACTGTGTGTATCACTGAGACACCTCTGATACATTTTCTGCTGACGTATAGTAGGAACGTTCTCAGACGCTGTGAGTCGTCTGAAATGACGGTTTTCATATCGCAAATTGTTTTTCTCGTCCCACGCTTTAGGCTCGAACACGCAGCGGAAACGAGAACAGAGAAAATATGATCTACTCCGAGAAAACATTAAGTGTGAAATTTGACAAAAGCGTTGAGGTAAATCTTTACTCTTCCGCTGAGGTTCCTGAAGCAGCTGTGATGTTCCATTAACATATTAATCCTCCACAAGATGCTGGAAGAGACAGGGAAAGAAAAAAATTGTTATTTCTACAATATAAACAAATTTTATTTTGTAATGTTGAGTCTCTCAGATTATTTCATTTGAAAAAAAAGTAGGGTTTTGGTCAGGTTTTATTTTTATGGGAATACCTTTACCACACACACACACACACACACACACACACACACACACACACACACACACACACACACACACACACACACACACACACACACACACACACATATCCTCTACATAACAACACCTCAATATTTTTCCATACTGATATGTGCGAGTTGAAGCCACTTACCTGGAGTCTCAGTTTGCCCCATTTGTACCCACCTCTCTGTGATTAATTACCCTTCCACGCTTGTTCCTGGGCAGTGAGCGATCTTCAGGGCCTGTGGAGCAGTCATGAAGATAAAAGCCAACTTGATGGACGCACTGTCCCATATGGTCCAGCTTGAGGTCTTGCAGAGTGCAACTAGCCTTCAACTGGCCATCGTTAATGTTTCATGAGCTCGCCGAGAAAACTGATCTGATTGCCTGAAGACCTTAAAGCTCTCGATGAATTGTTGATTCGATGATTTGACAAGTCTTGCCTTGACAGCAGTTGGTATAGAGTGGAGCAGGGCCTGGGTTAGCATCTGAAAGGTCAGTGGAGAAGTACTGTATATGGTACTTTGGATTAGAAGATTTAATTTGTCACATACACACTGATCAGGTATAACATTACTATAACATTGCTGCTAAAACAGTCTTGACGCATCGAGCATCAATGGCATGAACTTCTTCAGCAGTTTGAGCTGTTGGATCGGACCACACAGACCAGCCTTCGCTCCCAACGTGCATCAATGAGCCTCGTCCCTCACGACCCTGTTGCCAGTTCACCACTGTTCCTTCCTTGGAGCACTTTTAATAGATACTGACCACTGCAGACCGGGAACATCCCACAAGAGCTGCAGTTTTGGAGACGCTCTGACCCAGACGTCTAGACATCACTATTTGTTCCTTGTCAAATCGTTACGCTCGCCCATTTTTCCTGCTTTTAACACGTCGACTTTAAGGACAAAATGTTCACTTGCTGCCTAATAGATAAATCCACCCACTAACAGGTGCCATGATGAAGAGATCATTAGTGTTCTTTACTTCACTGCTCATAATGTTATGATGTCATAATGTCATCGCTGTACATTACAGTCACATATACTAAGATACTTATGTAGTCATCATTCCATCCATCTGACTACCTATCTACTACATCATCCAAAACTGTATCTCGGTCACTCTTACATTGAGCAGGTAGAGGAAAACTGGACACTTCCGTTCTTCTCATCATTTGTTGGTCTGTGGACTGCAATAAAATACAAACTGCACAACACATTTAACCCCTTAGTGAATTGTCTGTTTTCCATAAATTCTGTGTAAAACATTAAAGCTGTTTGTAGTGAAAGTAAAATGTATGCCATTAGTGGTGTAGTGGTGTCTCTAACTTGAACTTCCTCGTCCTTTATTGGCAGTGGGACGCAATTAACGAAATGGACGAATACTTCAGCCCCATTCATACGTACCAGGTGTGCAATGTCATGAGCCCCAACCAGAACAACTGGCTGCGTACCAAATGGATCCAGCGCAGCGGCGCGCATCGGGTCTATGCGGAGATCAAGTTCACACTCCGCGACTGCAACAGCATGCCTGGCGTTCTTGGCACATGCAAGGAGACCTTCAACCTCCACTACTGCGAGACGGAGCGGGACGTCGGAACCGGCCTCCGAGAAAACCAGTTCTCCAAGATCGACACCATCGCTGCCGATGAGAGCTTCACCAACGTGGACCTGGGAGTCAGGAGGCTGAAGCTGAACACGGAGGTGCGTGGCGTGGGGCCTCTGAGCAAGCGCGGCTTCTATTTGGCATTTCAGGACATCGGGGCCTGCATCGCCATCGTCTCGGTGCGAGTTTACTACAAAAAATGCACCGGCCTGGCGAGGAACCTGGCTGTGTTCACGGACGTGGTGACTGGGGCAGATTCCTCGTCCCTGGTGGAGGTGAGAGGTCAGTGCGTGGATCATGCTGAGGAGAAGGACACGCCTAAGATGTACTGCAGCGCTGAGGGGGAGTGGCTGGTTCCTATTGGACGCTGTGTGTGCAGTGCTGGGTTTGAGGAGCACAGAGAGGCTTGCATTGGTAAGTGACCTGGTTTTTCATCTTACAGAACGTTGTATTAGTGGCAGGCCATTAGGGCCAGCAATGCCTTCTCTGCTGACCTGTGTCTTAATATATTTCTGTCCATGAATATGTATTTATTCTGTTTACAGTAGAGTTTCTATCCAATTAAAATTCAGCCACCACATCACGTTTTGCCCAGTCAAAAGAATCTGCATTGAGGCCTTCAAAATGAACACTGAAGGACCTTGCAGCGTACAGTTCATGCTGCGAGAAGGATTTAGCTTTAACAAATTAGATTTCAAGTTGGTGACATTGAGGCCATCCAGCAGGCATCCAATAACATCAGCATTTTCACATCCTTTGATTGGATGGTCAGAGAAAGCACTAGTCAGTGCTCATAACCCGCATCAGGTTTATTTAATGAAGTTAATATCGATGCTTTTGTTAGAGATGATTAATGCTGGAGGTGCAGTTGTGGCTACAGTGAAATGAGACGTGTTGAATTGTGTTCATTGTGTTGAATTTATTGCTTTAGAAATGACTTTCATTCTCACTGTATGAGATTCCTGTGTGATGTGTTCTACTGCGTTTCTGTAGCCATGGCGTCATGATGACGGTAGTGAGAGATTGATTGATTTGGGTAGGATACCACAGAATATATATATACTTTTTTTTATTTGCTACTGATAATTATTCAGTTTTATGATATTTTTTTACACTCTTCTAAAGAAATCTGACTCAGGCCAGGATCAATGCTTGTACAACATAATACATTTTAATAATAATAGTAATATTTGTGTGTGTTTGTTGTCTGAGGTTAAGTGTCAAAGCAATAGTGTTAAGCTTCCGCCCTCCATGCTCATTTCTCACAGTCCTACACACACACACACACACACACACACACACACACACACACACACACGCTTACACGCAAACACACACAAACGCACGCACGCATGTGCACACACACATGCTACAATGTCTTCATGAACAAAAACGAGTGCTTTCTAAAATGCTGATCAAAACAAAGCACAAAGTCCTCCTCTCCTCTCCTCTCCTCTCCTCTCCTCTCCTCTCTGCTCTGCTCTCAAACTTCTCTCCTCTCCTCTCCTCCCTTCTCTCTTCTCCTCTCCTTTCTTTTCTGCTCTGCCTCTCCTCTTCTCTCTTCTCTGCTCTCTCCTCTCCTCTCTCTCCTACCTTTCCTCCCATCTCCTCTCCTCCTCTCCTCTCCTCTCCTCTCCTCTCTCTCCTCTCTTCTCTTCTCTCCTCTCCTCTTCTCTCCTCTTCTCTCTCCTCTCATCTCCGCTCTCCTTCCTCTCATTTCCTCTCATCTCCGCTCTCCCTCCTTTCTCCTCTCATCTCATCTCATCTCATCTCCTCTTATCCTCCATTTTCTACTCTTATCTCATCTCCTCTCATCTTTTCTCCTCTCCTGTCCTCTCCTTCTATCTCCTTTCCTCTCCTCCTATCTCCTCTCCTCTCCTTTAATCTCTTCTCTTCTTTTCTCTTCTCTTTTCTTTTCTCTTCTCTTCTCTTCTCTTCTCTTCTCTCTTCTCTTCTCTTCTTCTCTTCTCTTCTCTTCTCTCTGTATTATGACACCTCTTTTTTCCAGTCTGGATAAAGGAGTAAAAAACGACAGAGAGGGAAATATACATTTCAAAGTGGATGAATCAGTACATGGATGTCGGCTGCTAGGGAGCCTTGTCAAATCCACTTCACTTAGTGACTTGATTTAACCCACTTACACTCCTCCACACATGTTCCTCTGCCTCCGAGGGCTCGACTTATTCATAACAGCTTGTAAACAGAGATCTATCTGATTGGAAAGCGTAGTGCTGCCGGGGAGGAGTTCATTAACCAATAGCAGGAAGGCCAGAGTAAGATGGATTTGTGTAGGTGATATTTGATAGTGGAAAGTGGTCTCATTTTAAACGTAAAACGTGTTTTAAGTCATTAGTATGTTATTTGGCAAAAAAAAAATTGCAGGAATTCTGGGTTCTGATCAGTTCTGATGTATAAGAATGCTGACAGTTTTAAAACGCAGCTCATCATTATCATTTTTTTGTTTGTTTGTATATGGAATCTTTTATATTATTATTATTCAATATATATTTATTTTGTAATAATTGTATTTATTTTAGTTTTTAATATGATTCTTTTTTATGTATTTATTTTATTGTTCTATCTATCTATCTATCTATCTATCTATCTATCTATCTATCTATCTATCTATCTATCTATCTATCTATCTTATTTTATACTTTTTTATTTTAGTTTGTTAATTAATTTTATTTATTTATTTATTTTTTTTATATTTTTTTTTATTGCATAGTGAAGAAATGCTCAGGGCCTCCACAGAATTTAAGCCTTATAATAAACACCAAAATCTACATTTCTATGTACTGTAGTGTTGAAATGTCCTCTGAATCGAGACATCACTGTGGGACGAATCAATTCGCTTCTCCTTTTTTAAATGAAACTGAGCAATAGAGATGCACTGAATTCACTAGTGGAGGATTTCTCCAAGTCATTTCCCTCTTGCTGATATGATTTCCATCATGTTAGAGGCTGAAGTGCAGAATGATGACATGGACATGTGTTTTAAATGTCTATATCTTCTAAATAAGAATTGGTCATGGGTTCAGAGCTCACTAGCTGATAGATACCTTAAAACTAATAGATTTATACTAAATGTAGATGTTATGTGGACCTTTTAATCCTGTCTCCTGCTCCTGCTGAAGTTCTTTTCTTGGGTTAGTAGTTTTATAAAAGGGTGTAAACAATTGATGGAAATAAATTTGACTGATAAAGACATTAGACATGATTTTCTTTCATAGTCCTTTTGTTCTTTTTTAATTTTAAAGAAAATGTGCACTTAAAAAATTAAAACTGTTTTAGAGTTCACTTTGAAGGGAGACGTTCATTCGTTTTCTTTCTGTTTTTTTTTTTTGCTTTTAAAATATAAACGTATGATAATTTAATTAATGTTTGGAAATGATTATTTTTGCTCAAAATTTACAATTTACACCTCATTTATTGTTTCTTGCACTCTTATTGTGTGCTTTCGAGTTAATCAGGTTTGTGGGACTCTTGAAAATCCTGGATGTAAAATATCAGCCATCATTACAAAATTTATCATTGGCTTCATCCAACATTTTGGCTTCATGCTGAGAAGTTCATATGGATCACTATGTGCTGAAAAAGTTTAAAAAAGCGACAAGTGTGACAGGAAACGGGAGTCCAACACAACTTCTTCTTATAGTGATAATCAATATCTCCAGATACTCACACCTGCCCTGCCCTATGATGTTCTAGATTATCTGAGAACTTTGAATATGTTGCTCTAGTTTGTGTCATATTATCTATCAATTGTGTAAATGGCTCCTGATTGGACGCTTCTTCCTAAGACAAGACCACCAATGATATTCCCTTTGACTTTCAGGTTAGGATTCTATGTTTGATTAGAAATATTGTACACTTTAAGACACTCCAAGGATAAAAAAGTCGTTTCTTTTTTTTTTTCATAATTTCTATATATAATTTTTTCATATAAAAAAACAAGAAATGTTTCGTAAATCAAATTTTCAATTGCAAAAAAAAAAAAAAAAAAAAAAAGAATAAACTCAACCTGCACGAACCTCAGAACAAAAAAATGCAATTATTTTAACATTTTTTCCAAATTTTTGATAATTTTTTTTTTATTCGTTTCATCAGAATTTTTATTCTCTTTTGTGTTTTTCACTTAAATGCCACAAAAAACAGCATTCAAAGTACAATACTCACACACACACACACACACACACACACACACACACACACACACACTGCATTACTGCAGATTACAGTTCTTCTATTAGCAAGGTCTTTCTTTAAAGACTTCATTGGTGCTGTAAATGAATGCACTGGATAATATATGTGTGTTTATATTCGAATGTAATGCATGAAACGGGTGAGTGCTTCAGGTTGCTAATTCCTGCCTGAGACTCGCGCCAGCGTTTGTGATTTTTGGCACGTTAATGTGAGCAGCTTTTGCATAATGCATGTTTTAAAAGGGTCAGAACACCTGGGGTGTGTTTGCATAATCATCTGAATGCAGTCGAAGCTCTTATTAAAGTGGAAATAAACATCTAAAGCATCAGATAATGTCGGACAGAACCGTCGAGAAAACCTTATAAACAGTTAGTTAGTTAGTTAGTGAGTAGTTAGTTAGTTAGTTAGTTAGTTAGTTAGTTAGTTAGTTAGTTAGTTAGTTAGTTAGTTAGTTAGTTAGTTATTCAATGTTAAATTATGTAACAGTGCACAGGTTATCTGACCAAGAGGGCAGTCTTGCAAGTTGTTATGCAAGACATTGACAATTGATTATAGACAGTGCGTTCAATGATTTTGGAAAGAAAGGAGAGAAACGATAGCGGAAGGTTTTAAATATTGTTGGGACATTGGTAAAATGGTAGCTCACCCGTTAATTAACTGGACTTTGGACCAAGCTGAGTTTAAATCCCAGCACCATCAAACCAAGCTGCCACCACCAAACCAAGCTGCCACTGAGTTAAAATCCCAGTACCACCAAAATAATCTGCCACTGAGTTCAAATCCCAGTACCACTAACCCAAGCTACCACTTAATTTAAATCCCTAGAGCACCAAACCAAGCTGCCACTGAGTTTTAATCCCAGTACCACCAAACTAAGCTGCCACTGAGTTTAAATCCTAGTACCACCATAATAAGCTGCCACTGAGTTCAAATCCCAGTACCATCAACCCAAGCTACCACTTAATTTAAATCCCAAGAGCACCAAACCAAGCTGCCACTGAGTTTTAATCCCAGTACCACCAAACCAAGCTGCTGCTGAGTTTAGATCCCAATACCACCAAACCAAGCTGCCACCAAGTTCAAATCCCAGTACCACCAAACCAAGCTGTATAGGATGGCAGTACGGAATGTTTTTTTGATTGTGGTAGTATTCAATTTGAAATTAATTTTTTAAAATTAAAATCCTGTCAATGCTCAACTGTTATCAGTAAACATTCCCCATCAGCAAAGTGCAAACAAACACACACACACACACACACACACACACACACACACACACACACACACACACACACACACACACAGATTTAATGAGATGAATAGATTTTGCATTGAGTGAATAAATAGACAATTAATAATCACAACAGCTGCATGATGAAATCTCTGTAACGTTGTGGCTTTAAAGGGATTACAGATGTAGCAGAAAGAAAGTGAGGACTGTAACGTATGAAGATGGAGGAGTAAAATAAAAAAGACTGGATATTGTTTTTTTTTATATTCCAATTCATTTTAGATCTCAACGTTACATCTGTGGTATTATTACTTATCTCTTTACTCTAGGATGGAAAAATGGACAAGATTATGCAGCTGTGCATGATGATAAAATACTGTTTATAAAAAAATTAATTATTAATTATACATTAATTAGTCACTTATACTGCTGCGTTGTGGAATTCTGGATTCCGATTGGTCGAAATCATTTTCGTTTTCTTTCCTTGATCAGGTTTATATATTTATTTTATGCATTTATATATACAGTACAGCATACACACTTTATGCCCAAAAGTATTTGGACACCCGACACAGACAATACAGTATGTAGTTCTTCTCCAAACTGTTCGAATGTTTTCGAATGTGGTGGCAAATTAACTAGAAGTTCCAAACCTGTTCCAGCATGGCAATGCCCTTGTGCACAAAGCCAGCTCCATAAAGATCTCCCTTACATGGGTTGGAGTGGTCATGAGCCTGTTATAGAGCTCTGAGCTCAACCCCAACCAAATCCTGTCCTGTCATTTTTTTTTAGAAGTTACAGTGGACACTTTTGGACTACACACTTTCATAAAATATAACATTACGAGCTAGTATCATAAAGTTTCGAGACTGATAATGATATTCTGACCACATGCATTAGCATGTCTGTGATGATCATTGACAAAGATCAAGTTAGAACAAAGAGCAAATGTGAAATTTGAGTGACGTTTGGCATGACATAAGGTTGACATACGGTGACGCTGCAATGAGACGTTCGAAGTGTTTCGAGCGGCACGCATGCTTCAGGAGAGGAAGAATATAACTGGAAGACGAGGAAAGATCTGGAAGACCTTCAACGAGCTCAATCCCTGAAAATGTTGAAAACATTCAGCAACTTGCGCATGATGATCGTCAAAGAACAATCAACACGATCTCACTTCCGCACCCACCCTACTCGCCGGATTTGGCTCTTGGGGACTTTGCCTTTCTTATGAAGATGAAGATCCAGGACACAGTTTGCCCTTTTTTTGACAGCATTGCGGAGATCCGGCGCAAACCGCAGAAGGTGCTTGACATACTTCTTAAAGAAGACTAAGAAATAAGAAATTCCGTGAATGCACTCATTGTGCGATAACAATGTCTTATAATTATGTATTTGTTATTGTTATAACCTCTGTTCATTAACGGTTGTATAAAATGAATAAAAATAACAGGATTTGTTACATACTAGCAAAAGTGTATGTCAAATCTTTATATGCATTTTCTATTATTATCATATCTTTAAATTCACTATAAGAACTTCGTATGGTTTATAAATGTTTACTGAACAGAACGATGTTTAGTAAAGAGGTCTTACTGTAGCATGCACCATTTTTAGACACGATGTTACATCAAGCGAAGGTTCCGCATGATATTAACACCCCGTCGTGTGATTTCACTATTGTGTCAAAGCACAGGTTTAATCTGTCAGCTGGCAGTGAGGAGGAAGAGTGAATGTGTGTGTGTGTGTGTGTGTGTGTGTGTGTGTGTGTGTGTTGGGGGTGGGGGTTCTGATAAAGGGATTAATTGTATTTCAAATCTCACACACACATTTACAGCAGATATAAAAGGTCTACTCACTCTTATGCAATTGCAATTCTACAGACAGAAATAACAACATAAATGTCTGACTTTTATGTCAGACATTTACACTCACAGTCACACTCAGAATGAGGCCTGTAGGTTAACCCACATCTGCTATCAGTTACATTGGTTCTGATTAAAAGCTGGTAAAAGTCAGCTGTTGCTGGAGTATTTGCTCAAATGTTTAAGATTACATTCGCTGCATTAAACAGATGCCCGTTTTCAGAGTGAATTACATTGATCTCATTCATATATCTGAGCTGCTACGTGGTTAAGGGACCTGTTTAGGGTCCCAAGTCCAATGCCCGATGTTCAACCCCGGGGGTGTTCAATCTTTTACACAAAGGGCCGGTGCGGGTGCAGCGTTTCATTCCAAACCAATCAAGAAAATCCTAAGAATTAAACATGTAGAATGTCATGTGGACTCGCAGTCATTGAATGAAAACCTGCACCCACACCGGCTCTTTGTGGAAAATCACTGCTTTAACCACTGAGGTACCACCATTTTTGCACTGTTCTAAAAGCCATGGGCCACAAAGATTTGCCAAAGAAACTGTGAGACTTATTTGTTGAAAGGCAGCAATCAGGAAAGGTTTATAAAAGACTATGAAAGCACTGAATTTATCATAGAACACTGTCAAAACCATCATCAATAAGTGGAGAAAATGCACTACAGAGACATTGCAAAGATCAGGACGACATATATATATATATATACAGACACACACACACACACACACACACACACAATCACTTAGCTCTCCACACTCGGCTATGAGGAGAAATTGTCTGCACAATAAAGGCACTACTAAACAAACAAAACCTCCTCCATGGTTGTTCATCCTTTTTTTCATTACTGTTCCATAATTCATTGCGATGGACTTCTGTATTTGGGTTTTTTTTTGTGATGGCTGGAAGAAAGGGCTTTTGGACAAAAGGGAAATGACTGTGAAGCCATTAGCTGCTGTCTGGTCACCTAGATTATGACTCGTCCATTTTTTCTTCCATTTCTTTCACGATGCAGAAAGTCACAAACGGCAGAAATAATAACGTGATTCCTTGGTCTGCAAAAGCAATTTTATCAGTCACTGGACATCAGAGGTAGGCGGAGCAGGCGAAAATCATATTGAAGTTAAAGTGCTGGTAAACACAAAAAATATGGACAATTAATAGTAAAAGTATGTGACCTGGAGCACTGCGATCATCGGGGTCCAAGCACCTTTGGGAATATTGTATATGAACTCTATAGAAGGCTGGAATAGAGAGTCATACAAAAAATATTAATAATTGCAAATGTTTTGTTGTGAATTGTTTATATTGAATTTAAACAATTTATTGTAAAAGACTACATGCTCACAAAGGGGGGCAGTTCCATATGTGTGATTTAAACATTTTGTTGCTGTTCTCATTGCCCCACACTAAGACGACATTGTGTTTGCAATGTGTCTGGCAAGGGTGCAAATACTTTTGCACTAGGATTAGTTCACACACGAGATAGACTCAAATATTTTGTATGGATATAAACATAAATTTTCTCCTTTTGAACTATTCAATCTATTCAATATTGAACTTGTAAATAAATCGAAGTCTGGCTTCACAAGAATCAGACAGACGAAAGGACAAAACTCGTTTTCTCAGTAATTTGGAGCAGAAATAATATCAGTAACTCTCATTCCGACATTCCCTCCAATTTTGTCGCAGGCACTGAGAGACAGATTCCTTCCTCCGTTTCGACACAAATCAATTAGACGAGCCTGAAGAGGTGGCAGCAATTCAGTCAGACAATTAACGACTGTTTAACGCTCATTAACACGAACGCGTCCGTCTCGTCTGGCGTGCGATTGCACAGTATTTTGAACAGCGAAAAGGGTTTGATCTGTACTTGACATCTTTTTGTCTTCTTTGTGTTTTGAGTTGTTTGTCGAATCATGACTCAGTTTAATGATTCAGAAGAAAGAAAGAAAGAAAGAAAGAAAGAAAGAAAGAAAGAAAGAAAGAAAGAAAGAAAGAAAGAAAGAAAGAAAGAAAGAAAGAAAGAAAGAAAGAAAGAAAGAAAGAACAGCCTGAATGAGCTAATGATCTCCGCAGTCTCGTGTTTTATTATAATCTGTTTGTATAGTAACATTTCTAAGCCCTGTTTTTCAGATTTGCTCCAACATTGTCTCATGTCAGTCAGTCAGTGAGGGAATGAAAGAGAAGAGAAGATCAAATCTGGGTATTGAATGTGCCAGTATGACGTTAAACTTTCTCAAACTGAAAACAGCAAACTCATTGGCATAAAACTGGCACATGTTAATATCATGTACACCATGAACATTCTGAACACCACTGACATAATAAACATGGATTCCATAGACACCATAAACATTATACACCATCAGTATGGATTCCATGGACATTGTGGATTCCAAAGACACCATGGACATTATGGAGACTTTACAAACCATAATACTGGATTCCATGGACATGGTTTCAATTGACATTATAGACACCATAGACACCTTAAATATGAATTCCATTGGCACCATGGACATTATGGACATTATAGACACAATAAAAGCAGATTTTATGGACAACACTGACATTATGAACTCAAAAAATCCACTATAAACATGGACTAAATGGACAACATGGACACCATAGGCATAATAAATATGGATTCCATTGACACTATGGACATTATAGACACTTTAGGCACCATAAACACAGATTCTAGACATTATGGAAACCATAGACATAATAAACATGAATTCCATGGACACCTTAGACATTATCAACATTATACACCATCAATATGGATCCCATGGACATCATAGACACAATAAACGTGGATTCCAAAGACACCATGGACACAAATATTACATTTACACCATGGACATAGTTATAATACACATTATAGACACCATAATCTTGGATTACATGGACATTATGGAAACCAAAGACACAATAAAAGTAGATTTCTTGGACAACATTGACATTATGAACTCCAGAAATCTACCATTAACATGGACTGAAATGGACAACATACACATTATGGACACCATAGACAACATAAATATGGATTCCATTGACACTATGGACATTATAGACACTTTAGGCACCATAAACACAGATTCTAGACATTATGGAAACCATAGACATAATAAACATGAATTCCATGGACACCTTAGACATTATCAACATTATACACCATCAATATGGATTCCATGGACATCATAGACAACATAAACGTGGATTCCAAAGACACCATAGACACAAATATTACATTTACACCATGGACATAGTTTCAATAGACATTATAGACACCATAAACTCGGATTCCATGGACATTACGGACACCATAGACACAATAAAAGGAGAATTCATGTACAACAATGACATTATGAACTGAAAATATCCACTATAAACATGGACTAAATGGACAACTTGGACACCATAGGCATGATAAATATGGATTCCATTGACACTATGGACATTATGGACACTTTAGGCACCAAAAAAACAAATTCCATAGACATAATCAACATGAATTCCATGGACACCATAGACACCATAAACGTGGTTACCAAAGACACAATGGACATTATAGAGTCTTTACAAACCATAAAGCTGAATTCCATAGACACAGTAGACACAAATATTACATTAACACCATGGACATAGTTTCAATGGACATTATAGACACCATAAACTTGGATTCCATGGACATTATGGACAAAAAAAATCCACCATTAACATGGACTGAAATGGACAACATAGACATTATAGACACCATAGACACCATAAATATGGATTCCATTGACATTATGGACATTATGGACACTTTAGGCACCATAAACACAGATTCCATAGACATTATGGAAACCATAAACATAATAAACGTGTTCCATGGACACTATAGACATTATGGACACCATTGACACCATTATCATGGATTTCATGGACACTGTATAGTGTTCACAGTGTTACTTCCTCTGACTAACTGTTGTGGTATAAAGTTTAAGTGGAATAAAACACTTCGAGACGTGTTTCTGTATAATAAATAATAAAGAACAGCTTCATCACATCATTTTTTTATTTCTTTTTTTTCCTTCAGCTCACGTGGGATATTATTCAACAGGACAAATCTGATTCCAAGTTGTCTCTGTAAACATGTTATTACGGGATGTGAAATCCTCCTGCGTGTAGTCCATGTTTTTAAACTATAAAAAAAAAAATTTGCCCAGTAAATGGAGATAAATTGAGATGCTTTGGGCCCATTGGGGCAAAGTCTAATCGCGTATTTGCTCCACTTCACAGCGTTTTTCTTTTCTAATAGTGATTTTGGCAGAGACGGCTCTAATAGCTGCAGTCAAGTTCCCGTTTTTTTTTCACCCGGCAAAACTCTTTAGAGAAGTGGCGTGTTGCTATGCAGCCTATTAGCACTGGCGGGAGACATTTAATAACATAATTAAAATGGGATGCCCATGGGGGGGAGCGTTCAGGTAGATTAAACTTCTTCATTAGCATCAGACTGGACTTTCTGCCAAAACACAAGAGAGAGAGTCTGAGGCTATGATCATCTCTGCTGAAAAAAACCCATCGTACCAATTGGGTGAAGTTTTTAAGCCTTTTAAATTCTCACATTTACCACAACACGAGTGTGTAAGAATGAGGAAATTCAGAATCTCAGAATCTATCAGACATTTATTTCTACAATACTCATGGAATCATTAGTATCAGGGTTGCATAATGGGAAAGTTTTCAATGTGTAGGGATCTGGCAGTTCCGACTTTAAGAGTTGGGAAAGAAGCGATTTTTTTTTCAGCTTTTCAGCTCTCCTCTGCTTGGTGTGTTTATCCCTCCGAGGCTGTTCTCTTTCTCTTTTTATTGATGTCACTGGACTGAAACAGACAAAGAAAGAAAGAAAGAAAGAAAGAAAGAAAGAAAGAAAGAAAGAAAGAAAGAAAGAAAGAAAGAAAGAAAGAAAGAAAGAAAGAAAGAAAGAAAGGAGGAAAATATAATAGGAAGGAAGGATGGAAAGAAAGAAAGAAAGAAAGAAAGAAAGAAAGAAAGAAAGAAAGAAAGAAAGAAAGAAAGAAAGAAAGAATTGAGGAAGATATAATAGGAAGGAAGGATGGAAAGAAAGAAAGAAAGAAAGAAAGAAAGAAAGAAAGAAAGAAAGAAAGAAAGAAAGAAAGAAAGAAAGGAGGAGGATATAATAGGAAGGAAGAAAGAAAGAAAGAAAGAAAGAAAGAAAGAAAGAAAGAAAGAAAGAAAGAAAGAAAGAAAGAAAGAAAGAAAGAAAGAAAGAAAGAAAGAAAGGAGGAAGATATAATAGGAAGGAAGGATGGAAAGAAAGAAAGAAAGAAAGAAAGAAAGAAAGAAAGAAAGAAAGAAAGAAAGAAAGAAAGAAGAAAGAAAGAAGAAAGAAAGAAAGAAAGGAGGAAGATATAATAGGATGGAAGGATGGAAAGAAAGAAAGAAAGAAAGAAAGAAAGAAAGAAAGAAAGAAAGAAAGAAAGAAAGAAAGAAAGAAAGAAAGAAAGAAAGAAAGAAAGAGGATATAGAAGGAAGGAAGGATGGAATGCAGGAAAGAAAGAAAGACAGAAAGAAAGAAAGAAAGAAAGAAAGAAAGAAAGAAAGAAAGAAAGAAAGAAAGAAAGAAAGAAAGAAAGAAAGAAAGAAAGAAAGGAGGAAGATATAATAGGATGGAAAGAAAGAAAGAAAGAAAGAAAGAAAGAAAGAAAGAAAGAAAGAAAGAAAGAAAGAAAGAAAGAAAGAAAGAGGATATAGAAGGAAGGAAGGATGGAATGCAGGAAAGAAAGAAAGAAAGAAAGAAAGAAAGAAAGAAAGAAAGAAAGAAAGAAAGAAAGAAAGAAAGAAAGAAAGAAAGAAAGAAAGAAAGAAAGAAAGAAAGAAAGAAAGGAGGAAGATATAATAGGATGGAAAGAAAGAAAGAAAGAAAGAAAGAAAGAAAGAAAGAAAGAAAGAAAGAAAGAAAGAAAGAAAGAAAGAAAGAAAGGTTTGGATCTGTGAGTTAAAGGAAAATTCAGAGACGTTCTGTACAATTGTGTGCTTCCAACTTGATGGTAACAGTTAGTGGAAGAACCACGTGTATGACAGGAAAAGTCGTGTCTGTTCAATATGCTCTGATGTGTCCTGCTCGTTTGTAGTGGAAGATGTTGTAGAAGATCAACAAGAGCCCTTTTTTTTAGCCCATAATAATATTTTTCATTTTTTCTTCCCGTCTTCATGTCCTGAAAGCGATCACAGGGTCGACATAACATTCTGAAATTCGTGTATTTTTTACTGCATCCACAGTGGCGATGTGCACGAACCCCAGACTACCGACTGTCAGTTGAAGGAGTGAGCAGCTTCTCTTCCTCCAGTTAACGACTCTTCAAGGTCACACTCTATTTAGGCAGGTTCGACTCCATCTATCAAGCAGTTAGAACGAGACACCGCATTTCTGTCGCAAATTGATCTGCAATTCCCCTCCTCCACTTTGGGCTTCTGTCACCTACAAAGTTGAAAATCGCAGTTTTAAGGACAATTTGCTGCTAGTAAACAGATTTGCAGCTGTAATGAGGTAGTGTTATAGACAACTCTGCATTATGCAAAATAAAAGCATTTGTTCAAATCAATTGTTGAAATAGGGTCCCTATGTCACTTTATGTCATTTTTTGAGACTAGGTCCTTATGTTGAGAAGAGGTCTTTCTTAATCCTATGCCTTCTTATGTCACCATATTAGATTTTTTTTAAGATACCTGTTACCTTTTTGAAATGAAGTCCTTATGTCATCTTATATCACTTGTTGAAATGAGGTCCTTATGTTATGTCTTTATTATTATTATTATTATTATTATTATTATTATTTTATTAGATGAGGTTCTTTTGTCACCTTATGCCTTATTTCATCTTATGCAGTGCCATACAGTGACCCTTGTGGAACGTGTTTTACATATTCACATAATTGTCTTATGCACCTTATGTCATCTTTTCATTTGTTTAATGAAATAACATTTTTATATCAATTTGCACAAAGAAAAAATGGCTTTGATGTTGACGGTTTGTCGGCTGCTTTTACACAATCATGAACGCAAGTCAGATGACATAAGAACCTCATCTCAGCAAATGACATAAGGTGACATAAGAATTTCATTCGGAAAAAGGCATAAGGTTTATACAAGGACCTCTTCTCATCAATTGGCATTGATGTCAACCAGACATCATTATAACAGTGAAGGATGTCATGAAGCGCTTATGCTGGTGTTATGTAGCTCTATGAACACCATATTGAGAAAAATGTTACTCAGAATCCATAAGGCAGACGGCCCAGGATCCATATGGCACCTCTATGCCACGGTTAGTATTTCAAATCAATTGTTATTTAATGATAATTAACTGAAAGCTACATAAGATGACATAAGAAGCTTATGTCAACAAGAGTCATAAGTCGAAAGAATCTTTAGTGCAATAAACTGACGTTTGTAAATACGCAGCATTAACTGACACAAGAACCAAATGCCAACACGTTATAAGATGATATTAACACTATGTGTCAACACCAGTCATGCCATAAGAATCATATGTCAACAGATCAACATTTCAATAAATGGCATTAGATGACTTGTGGACCTTATCTCCAAAATGTAATTGTAATAGCAGTGAAGGATGTCATGAAGATCTTACGCTGGTGTTATGAATGCCTATAAACACCATATTGAGGAAAACGTTGCTCAGAATCCATCAGGCAGACAAACGTCCCGACGTCCACACTGTGTCTCTACGCCACGATTAGTATTTCTAATCAAAGGTCTCGTTATTTAATGATTATGGAAAGGTCATGGCTGCATCGCATGGTTTTTTTTGTTTTTTTGTTCCAGATTTGCGCTCGCATTTTAAACAGACTGGCATTTCTGGAGCAGCGGCGAAGCTCAGATATCGGATATTATTTATATACAAATCGTTTTTTTTTGCTTTCTTTTCATTTCTTTGTCAAGCCTCAGCCTCGACAGTGCACACGCTCCATCTTGAGATCATCCGTCCCGCTTAGGGCGTGTGTGTGTGTGTGTGTGTGTGGGGGTGGGGGGTTAGGGGGGTGTTGTATGGTATCAGCGACGCTGTAATGAGCAGAAGGTTCAGGATCCAGATGGTGCCGGTGGTGATGAGTATCGCTGTACGGTGGCCTGCAGCCTGAAGACAGATTGGCTGCCTGCAAATGTCACTAACCTCTAATAATGTCATGGCTAAAAGACGCCTCGGTTTACTGATGCATGCTTGCACACATACACACACACACACACACACACACACATACACACACAGACACACACACACACACACTTAAGTCACATGTACATCACACACACGCATTAAGATAGGATAAGATATATCTTTATTTGTCCCACAGTGGGGACATTTCTGTAATTTCTGTAGCTTACATACAGACCACACACACACACACACACACACACACACACACACACACACACAGATCACACACACAGCTTGCACACACACATACCATTAACATGCCCACTACTCTCACACACAAAGATCACACATACTTTCAGCTCTCACTCTCTTTACACACACACTTACACAGTTTACACAGCTCTCTCTCACACACACACAGCTCTCACAGACACGTCAAATCTTAAACAAACACAATATAGACACACATGACACACCGTACACACACACACACAGCTTAGACACACACAGTTCACACACAGCTTAGTCACACACAAACACACACACAGCTCGCACAAATCACACTCAGCTTACATACAGATTACACACAGCTCCTACACACGGCTTACAAGCGCACACACACACACACACACACACACACACACACACACACACACACACACCTGTGACAGAAAAAGAAAAGATGGTGAGAGAAAGACTCTTTATTGCTGTGCACTGACACACACACACACACACACACACACACACACACACACACACACAACCATATATACACACACATGTACCAAGTGTCCAATTCATAATATTTATAATTGTATTATTCATTACATTTATTATTTATATTATAGGGTCACAGTTAATATACCCCCCATTATACCCCCAATATACCCAGCTCAATATAACTACCCCATTATAACCTCTCATTATAGCCCCATTATACCCTCTATTATACCCAGCTCAATATAAATGCCCCATTATAACCTACCATCATATCCCCATTAAACCCTGATTATACCCAGCTTAATATAACATGCCCCATTATAACCTCTCATTATAGCCCTATTATAACCCCCATTATACCCAACTCAATATAACTGCCCCATTATACCCCATTATACTGTCCATTATACCTAGCTCAGTTTAACTGCACCATTATAACCTCTTATTATACGCCATTAAACCTCGATTATACCCAGCTCAATATAACTGCCCCATTATAACCTCCCATTATAAACTCCCATTAAACCCCCATGAGACCCACCTTTATATAACACGCCCAATTATAACCCCCATTATACCCAGCTCAATATAACACGCCCCATTATAACCCCCATTATACCCCATTATAACCTCTATTATAGCCCCAATATACACACACCATAATATAACACACCTCATTTTGCCCCATTATACACCCATTATGCCTTCCAAAATACTCTCTGTTATAACCCCCTATGATACCCCCATTATAACTTCAATTATACATCCATTATGCCTTACAAAATACTCTCTAACTCCCATTATACACCCCCTCCATGTGTGTTATAACTCTTACAGAGCGAGAGATCTTTACAGAGTCATCAGGATGAAGTCTAATTTCCTGCTTTCATTTCACAAATCATTCATCACTCAGTCGAATCCTCACAGCTCATTGGCAGCTGCTCTTCACTCCCTGATGACACCTCGGGATTTTGCCGAGTGTTTAGTCGTGTGGAAAAGCATCCTGAAGTGGAAATATTCACACCGACAGTATTATTACCTCTTAGATACACTATACACACTAAAAGTATTGGGACACATGACTTTTCCAGCCATATGTACTACCTTTAAACTTGTACAGCATTAACACAATTTTCCCTTCACTTGAGCTGAGAGACCAAAACCTACATGATAATTCAGCAAGTTTTCTCACATGCCCAGTACAAATCGTGTTTCAGGTACCGTTAGCACAGTGTGACTGTCCAGCGATATGGATATATACTCAATTTAATCAGTATAATAAAAAACTTTATTGCATTAATTTTATGTATTTTATACATATATATATATATATATATATATATATATATATATATATATATATATATATATATATATACACAGTAGTACCTTGTCCTACAAATTTAATTCGTTCCATGGACGAGCTCGTAGCTCAATTTGCTCGCACATCAAATAAATTTTCTTAATTGAAAATACTTAAAATGGCATTAATCCATTCCAACCCTCAAAATGCCACCCCAATTTTTATGTTTCATGTTATTAAATTAGAAAAATACATTTCTAAATAACAAATCTTGTATAAAAACATAGTAGAAAGAGATATAATGAGGTTTTATGCAGTGTATGTACCTTGGAGATGAGACGACTTGAGCTAAAAAAGACAACTGGCCGAGGCGGAAGGAAAACTCGTTTTTTACTATCACTCCTGTACACTACGTATCCCTAAACTTTTAATTCTTTACTTTTTCTTCTTTGCTTATCTTAATTTTCGTCACAGTCTTCGCTTTCTTGCTTCGCTTCGCCATCTAGCAGCGGCGTCTCGAGCTCGTAACCTTAATTTTTTGCTCGCGTAACAAAGCAAAAAATCGACCGAGTGATGACAACCAATTTTATGTTTTGCATTTCTTCCTCCTAACCAAATCAAAATTGAAAAAAGGACTGTGAATTAAAACTATGGAATGTACAGAACCAAAAGTGTATTTTGTGGACCCTTACACCCCTACCAGATAGATAGATTATTGTTTTTAAGTCTTTTTTTCCATCAAAATTTGGATTTGTATCAAAAACTAGAACTCAATTACCCAGAACACCACGACCTAAAACATGGCTGATCCAGATCCCCAAAAAAACATGGCAGCTTACTTGTTCTTAGTCACAGGAATTTGTGATCGCAAGCACCTGTTTCAATCACAACACACACACAACCATCTGTCTGTCTGTCTGTCTGTCTACCTGCCTGTCTGTCTGTCTGTCTAAAAATATGTCCATAGTTTCAAGAGCAAAAGTACTGAAATATTGTTGTGACGCTTTAGAAAATCAGCTTGGATTTCCAATAATAGTAGAATTCAGTGTTAGGTTGTTTATCTACACCCTTTTGCCTCTGTATCTTGGTTTCATGGATTTCTGATTTTCCAGGGTCTGGTGCTCAGCTGTTGGTGTTAATGGGTTGTCCTGCATTTGCTTTGAACAAGACTATGGACTTTGTGACAGACAATTTTTGGATTCACCTACAGATAACACACTTGCCTATCTACAATTAAAAACCAAACAAAACAAAACAAAAACCAAAATTGTGTACATAAAATGTACTAAACTGCACTCTTCACTGAGGTGTTCCTCACTGTTGTAATTTTGGAAAATTTACACAACAATTTTTTTATGGTAACGTGAATGACTTGTAAAAGCGAGTTAGTTGGAATGGAATTACTGTATATTTTTTCTTATTAAAAAAGTATTTAATTTTGTGTTGTGGGGTAAAGATTTACCATCAAATTCCATCTACAAATAAATAAACAAATAATAAATAAATAGATAGAGAACCATCTTACTCTTCTTCTTCTTTTGGCTTTATCATCCATCTACATCTACCCTGTCCTCTACATCTGCCACATTCATGAACCTCCTCCTTGCCCTTCCTCTTTTCCTTCTTTCTGGTGGCTCCATCCTCAACAGTCTTCTACTAAAATCAAAGATGATCCAATTGTTGATCTGAAAATCACAATTTCTCAGAGAAAATATATATGCATATCGAATAACCCAAACAATGTTTATGGCAGATGTCCAGTTGTGACCCTGGACCACCTCAACTTGTAACTTTTAAAAACTCTTAAATTTGTAAGCGCGAGACCGTGGTGTTGAAATTGGATGTGGTCCACGCCTCAGTCCACGGGGGTGAACCATTTTGCAAAGACAACCTTGACTGAGCTTCACTAAGCCATACCCTGTATTGCATGTGACTTTATTACAGGGCAGCATTCGCAAAAACTATCATTAAAGTCGAGAAATCCCCAAAGAGCAGTTTTTGGAGTTTGGTTTTGTTACCGAATCTTGGAGTACACACAGAGTTTTTAGAGATCCCATGCATAGTTAATGCTGTAGTTGTCAAGTATGTGGAAGAAAAGAAAAAAAATTTCCAACCATTTATTCATTTATATCAATAGTAAAAATATCAAGGTCAACACACGATGGCTGTAAATATTCATTAAAATTCATAGTGATGCAAATCCCCCCTGCAGTGGGTGCGTTCCACTGACAGGTGCTGACAAACCAAACGATATGCCGATACGGAGAAAAGAGAGACAGAAGTAAGACTCAAGCCCAATACAAAGTGAGTATACCCTCCAAGCTGAACTGGCCATTCAAGGCTAAATACATACATTTACTGTGCATTTAATATATGAAAAATGACCAAATATTACATGTGTGTGTGTGTGTAGATCGACAGACAGACAGACAGACAGACAGACAGACAGACAGACAGACAGATACTACAATTGTTTCAATTCATTGTTTTTTTTCACCAATCTACACTCAGTACTCCATAATGACAAAGTTAAAACAAAATGTCTGTAAATGTACGAAAATGGAAAAACTTAAAAATCACATGTACATAAGTATTCAGACCCTTTGCAACAAAGCTTAAAAATTTGCTCAGGTGCCTCTTGTTTCTCTTGATTGTTGCTAAAATGTTTCTATACCTTGATTGGAGTCTAGATTGAACTGTTTCTACTTAGTTCTAAATTGTATCTCTGGAGAAAACCAGATACCTGTAAACACTTCTTTCTACAGAGGAGCCAAATGAGTCTTCACTAAAGAAGCTCTGTTCCATCAGTAGGTCTAAAAGGGAATGCTGACTGGCTGTGAGTTTACTGTGTCCATGTTCAATTTATCTGCAAGAGATCTTACAACAGTCTTACACTCCATCCAGGCTGTTTTGGAGCGTGTTGCTGTTTGCAAGCGTGTCATCTGATTTGTGGTGCTGAACTTCTGAACTTCAAAAGCGTGAGAAGGGTCCACACTCGATGCTTATCGTGGCCTGCGTTTACACTCACAAAGAACAAAAACATCATAGTATGCAGGAGATTATTGGGATAAAACGAATAAAGAAACCAGAGAGCGACGAAACATCGCAATCAGGAATTCTTGTAGGTTCCCTGGGCAGAGGATTGTTTCCAGAGAGCGGAAAAATGCTTCAATTGCTAATTCATGTGTCTTCATTTATGTCTCTCTTTTTCTTTTATCGGTATGCTCGGTCTGTCTGCAGCTACAATCTCATTACACATGCCAAACTGCAGGGCTGACTACAGTGCTGTGGTGCTTATGTGCAGCAAATATCTCAACTCTTGTTTGGACAGTTTAGGGACTGGTGGGTCAACAACCAGAAATACCTCCAGCTTCAGGATTTACCTGAAACTGATCTACAAATAAAACTGAACTGAGCAGGAATTATACCTTTACACAGTTACTAGTTACTAAAGCATTCAATCCTGCACTTCTGTGCATTATTCACAAAGAAATATATATGTACATTTATATTTTTGTTTAATTAATTTATAAATGTGATTAATTTTTTTAATTTTTAACATTAATTTCATGAATCCAAAATGTTGATTCGATTTACTTCTGCTTTGTGACGTCTGTTGTTAAACTTGATCTGCATATAATCAAATCAAATCACATTTTATTTGTCACACACATTCATACAACGACATGTCCATCATTTAAATAGAAATAGAATATTTAAAAATTAAACTATGAATAAATATATAATGTATAAAAATATTACATTTAAAACAGGTCCACCTAGCATCATAAAGTTTTTTGTTTTTTGTTTTTTTGACTATCTGGATGAACTCCTTGTTCTTGTTTCGCAAAAGTAGAGACACTAGAAATCCCACAATCTCAAGCTCAAAATAACTTTTTTGATTAAACATTTTATTATTAATCATGAATTTATCTTTGAATACAAGTGGATTTCTCATTTTTTTGCTTTTTCCTTAAACACTTTACTCCCATAAAATTGCCACAGTACATTTATATTTATAGCATTTACGGTAAAACTGCCTTGAGGTCTCAATCAATAAATACATTCTGATTCTGGTTCATTGGATCAAAAATTAAGGAAATAATCAGGTAACAAACTTTTTTTTTGAGAAAATATGAATAGGGAATAAAAAATGTTTGGATTAAGAAATACTAATTTAAGTTATTCTGGAAGAATGAGGTGTTTAGACTTTGGTCTTGTATGTCCATACTAATACGTTTTCATTTGAAAATGCATATTCCTTGTTTTGGCCAATTTTATACATTTGGAAATTATGTTTTTGCGTCAGAGTATAAACTGTAACGATGGAGGTGAATTTTGAAAACGATGACACTTTTTTAGTCACATGACGGCTTTTCCTTAACATTGCCGCGACATTTCTAAGAGCCGGAAAGTAAATAAACGTCAGACGGAAACGATGCGGGTCAAAGTGTCTTATGTTTTGCTCAAACGCATTACAGGGATGTAAGTGTTTTCAGACGTTTCAGTGTGGACGAGCAACTTTTGGGAAACAGTTAAAAGCGTGTAGCGTTTTCTAGACAAAAGCGCCATTTAAAAGTTTATCTGGATTAGTGTAGCTGTCTTAGTCTGGATTAGTAACAGCTGCCTTAGCTGCTAGGGCATCAACTGGAAATTAATTCCAGAACCTCAGTGCCAGAACAAAGACACGTCTTGAAGCATGCCTTCCTTGTATCCATAACTGATTAAATGGTGGCACGGGAGAGTCTCAGGTGTGCCTTGGTTTAATTTTTGCTCATTTTCTGACCAATGATTTTCTAAGACTATTGAATGCTGTATATTATGGGAGGGTTAACTCAATGGTTAAGATGTTGGACTTCTGATCTGAAGCTTGTGAGGTCAAATCCAGCACCATCAGGCAGCTAAAGTGTGCCTCTAAAGTCTTATAACCTTTCAACTGTTCAGTGTATAAATAAGATAATTGTAAGTCGCTCTGGATAAAGGTCTCTGCCAAATGCAATAAATGTTATATTTGTCATTTTGGACTCGGCCATTTATCTTGCACAGGAGTGTAGATTTTAAAGGTAATGAGAGCAAGTTTTTAAAGTGAGGTGAGGAGCACGGGTACCTTTATTTTATTCGTCATGTCGTGCAAAGGATTGCGATGAATACAGAGCATTTTCTGGAAATAAGTCAGATGTATTCTAGATTTCATGCACACTTATTAACAGTGAGGGGAAATTTACAGTGAGGGGAAACAAGAGAACCTAGATGAAACCCTCAAAGACACAAAAAGCACATGCAAAATGTACCCCCTTCACTCAGGTCAGGATAGGATCAGGGACCTGGAGTTGAAAATCCACCCCACCCTTGTTTGATTAAATTTGTACACAATTTCCACAACATTAGTTTGGTGTAACATGATCTTTGTCATATTTTTCATGTCCTTTCAGCCTGTGAAGTGGGCTTCTACAAACCTGTTGCTGGAGGCCAGCTTTGTGGAAAATGTCCTCTCCATAGCCACTCAGAGACCAGGGCTGCTCTCAATTGCCCTTGCGACACCAACTACTACCGAACATCTACTGACCCTCCTAGTGCTCCTTGCACAAGTATGTTGAAGTGTAACCTATAGGAGATTCATTTTAAGTGAAGTTTTGAATTAAGTGTAAGCATCAATGATATCAAAAGAGTAAAAAAAATACCTAATGTAATATCCTTATGAACTCTAAAAGACCAGGCGTTTGATTTGCAAGTCTGATACTTTACTACCTCAACCCTTTCGCAAATCATTAAATGATGGCTATTGTGTCCCAACAGGACCTCCGTCTGCACCTATCAATGTCATTTCGTCTGTAAACGGAACCACCGTTAACCTGGAATGGGGTTCCCCTTTGGACACGGGTGGCCGTGCTGATATCATCTATGACGTTCAGTGCCAAAAATGCGTAAAGCCTGGAGAGCAATGTGAGAACTGCAATGTCGGAGGAACCTTTGTCAATGGGATATTAGGAGCTGCTGTTGGAGCCCAAGGAAGCCCCGGTGGAGGAGCAACTGGCAGTGGAGGAGCTTTAGGTGTAAATGGAATGGTGTCACGAATAGGAGTCAGCTCAATCAGGTTCATCCCCCAGCAGAAGGGACTGACGGAGCCATGGGTGAACGTGATCAACCTGGTGGCACACACTAACTACACCTTCCGCATCCTGGTGATGAATGGGGTATCGCACTTGAGCAAGGTTTCGCCGCCTTATGCCACAGTCAACATTATGACAAATCAGGCAGGTAGGAGACTTTTACTATGTGGGACATATTATATATTTTGTGTAAAAGCCAACAAAGCTTTATTTATCACAGTTTTGAGGTTGGAGTACTTGCTTCAACTTGCATCAGCAAATTCTGAGGTTGTCTGCTTGCCAGTTTCCAGAGGAAAAAGTTCTTTAAGCTTGTGGTAGGGAATAAATGTAGGGAATTGGATCTGACTTCTGATAAAAGGTCACGAGTTCACATCCCAGCTACAACAACTATGTCACTGCTGGGCCCTTGAGCAAGGCCCTTATCCTTTAAAATCTTAATTGTATAAATAATATAATTGTAAGTCGTTTACAAGGGGGTCTGCCAAATGTCATAAATGTAAGTGATCTTATGAGTCTTAAGGGTTTTGCTTCCTAAATAGTTCTGCTAGGAAACAGAGATGGTTCCTAGTAAAAAATAAAATGAAAACCAGAGAGGGTTCCTATTATAACCCCTTCAGAAGCTACCAAACGTCTTGCACACGCTATAGAAACATTTTAAGAACAATTAAAGAGCAGTGGTGGAAGTACACAAAGCATGTAATTGAGGTAAAGTAGATCCAGTCGGTAAAATGTGACTCCAGTAAAAGTGTCCCTTTAAACTTTCACTTGAGTAAAAGTACAAATTGCCTTCAAATGTACTTAAGTATCCAAAGTACTGTGATTATGACTATAATGTTCCTATTATCATTTTTATCACAAGACTCTTTACTTAATCAACTCAGTTTATGTGAAAAGACTCGAATGTGACTCTCAGCACACTGATCTATTAATAGAATGATATTAATGACTCAAACACTGATTGATTTGTATTACAATGATCATGAGCCCAAAACCTTTTCAACTACTTAAAAAAAAAAACGTGTAAATGAGGTCACGTGTGTTGTGGCGAGTTCGAATCTGGAGTTTCTTCATCATTTATTCCTCTCTAAATGTTCTGCTTGATGTTGAACTGATGCTGAACTGTATGTTGGTGATCAGTAGATACACCAAGCGCCGATCAGAACAGGTTTAAAACAGAGCATGCGCTCGACCCTGATTGGTGACTCGTTGCGTGTTTCACCAGTTACGTTTTTATCCTCATAAATAAAAAGTAATGACTGATTTTACAAAATGTAGTTGAGTAAAAAGTCAAATATTTGTAGTAGAAATGTAGTGCAGTTAAAGTAAAAGTCTCCCCAAATGGAAACACTTCATTAAAGTACAGATACGAAGAGCTTGAAAAGCTTAAAGAACCTAAAGTTACTTTGGTGAATCCAGTATTAAAGTCATCCACACATATTTCAATCATGTAATAATGCAGAATTCCAAAAAGAAAAGTTTTGAATATGACATCTTTTTTTCCAGCTCCCTCTCAGGTGATGGCGATACGTCAAGAGAATGCCAGCACAAACAGCATCACCCTCATGTGGCATGAACCTGAGCAGCCCAATGGAGTAATCCTGGAGTATGATATTAAATATTATGAAAAGGTGGGACAAACCTTCATGTAAAATATGTTGTGTTGTGAGGTTATTTGTATGAAAATATAAATAAATAAGAGGTAAACATTGTATTTAATGTCTGCATGACAGCAGGGATGCTCATATTTATATCAGATGCGATTTGAATAAAACAATGTGGCTTTCACTGAACACAAAGTGATCGGAGCGAACCATTAGAGAAGGGTCACGTTTGTTTATGGGGCTTGGTTGGCCACAGATCGCGCAATTCAATCACATGGCTCGATGGCATCTCCATTTAATTGAATGAAAATTACCAACCAGTGGCGGTTTGTCACGATTTAGTCTGATTATTGAAAGTGACAATGAACGGCAAACAGTGTGGGCCATGCCAAGCGCCAGGGAGCCGTTAATTGCCGAGCGAGCCGGGAGCTTTGCCGCCTAATGGGCCAAGAGGGATCTCAGCTGTGTGGGGGAATTAGCAAACAGTGGTCGGCACCATCCGGAGAGCAAATGAGATTTGCATACGGCTGCTTATGAGGTTGAAAAGTTTTTCAAGGTAAAAGCCTGACACTGGCCTCAGATCCTAATATATGGAAGATTCTGTGTCCTGGTTTTCAACTAGGATCTTCATTAGCATCATGGCCAATTAGATGGCTCATCAAACTTTAAAAGTTTGATCAGGCAGCATAATCTCTGGATATATCAGGCGGGGAAAGTTCAAGGAATCTGTCTGGGATTTTCCCACAGGACAAAGAGCAGCAGAGCTATTCCACCCTGAAGTCGAAGACAACAAGCGCAAAAGTGTCTGGGCTCAAACCTGGCACCAGCTACATCTTTCAGATCAGGGCCAGAACCTCGGCTGGCTGTGGGCGCTTCAGCCCCTCTGTGGAGATCCAGACTGGAAAAGCAGGTGAGAACATGACACAATTTTATCAAATAGGCACAAATAAAATTGCAGTCATCTCTTATTGAGACGTTGGGGGTCTCCACATGGCATCATCTGTCTCCATACCACCCTGTCCTCTACAGCTGCCTCTTTCAAATCAACCCCCTGCATGTCAACACATCCATCAATATCGTCCTTGGCCTACCTCTTCTCCTCCATTCTTTTGCCAATATACCCCATGTCTCTCCATTACACATGACCAAACCATCTCAATCGCACCAAAAGGTCCTACCTGCACTGTACCTCTAATAAGCAAATTTTGAATCCTGTTCGTCCTCATCACTGCTACCTCCAGCTCCACCTTCAACACCACGAATATTATTATAGAATCATCTGCCATTCCAATTTTATTCAGTGAATATTTCACAATTAAGCAAAATACAAAGTAATAGAATTAAACAGAGTACTAGACAACACAACACAACACAACACAATAGAATAAATTACCATAGAAGGTTATTCAATGGAATTCCAAGAAGTAGAATACAGAAGGCAAGAATGTAATCGAAAATAGAACAGTTGATCGGAAAAATTCTATTATACACTGATCATTGTTAATCGTGGATTGTGATTGTGATTGTGATGGGGAGGTGAAGTTTAGCGTCTAAGGCTCTGGGTTACTAATCAGAAGGTCAGGGGTTTAAAGCCTGGTATCACCAAGCAACCACTCTTGGGGCCCCTGAGCAATGCCCTTAACCCTGTGTGCTCCAGGAGGGATGTATCATGGCTGACCACAGCTTTCTAAAATCGCCGGTATATGCGAAGTAAGAATATCACTATGCTGCAGTGTACATGTGACAAAAATAACAAACACAACACAATCCAATAGAATTAATTAGAAATAATTGCATAGAATTTCAAAAATACAGTATGCAAGAATGTAATGACGTAATATGAAATGCAATCAGAAAAATAGATTGGAATAGAATTGAACGCATTCTAAATCCTATTATATCCTTTTCTACATGTCATGTAGTACCCTACAGTTCCAGTTCCATACAGAATGAAACAGCTACAGTGTCGTAAACGTTTTTTTAATGACCTTAATGAGCTACATGGAGTATTTTTGCAAGTGGTTCAGCCTGAGAAATTCACACCTTCATTATTAGTGAAGATGCATTTTCGCATTTTCCACACATAATCCACGGTGTGAGGTGTTGGTTTGAATTCACTTTCATTTATCATCAGGCATTTGCTAGCCTCTATGTTGAATATTTTCATCCCTATGTTGTATATTCCCTCACTTACAACAGAAGACAACACGACTGATTAGAATACAGTATAAAAGAATACAACATGAAGCCCTGCTGAAGAACTGAACGTCATAGAATTATTATAATAAAACCCCATTAGCCACGATGCTAAATACATTTTCTCAACGATCCAATGAGCAGCAAGCTTTCTGGCGCTGAACGCACTAAAAGGAAATGGTATTGTAAAAACATCGATTTATTACAGTGCTACAGTTTTTCTGGATTCCAATGGTGTCCTGATTCACCAACTTAGGGGCCATCAATAAGTCATCGTGTTGGACAGAACGTTTTTGAGGAAGTGAGCATTCACAGGGGATTGATCATGATTTTATTACCGGGTCACCTTGCACAGAATCCCGAGTGTGCTCTTATAATCGCTTTGGTTATTGGTGGGTCATAACAGATATCTGATGTAATTGACCCTTTAAAAAAGGTGTGTGTGTGTGTATGTGTGTGTGTGTGTGTTCTCGGGAGGTTTAACGCCATGGAACATCGTTTCATCTGTGTGAGATAAAGAATGATTGACAGATGAATGAGTTTGAGGGTGAATTCATTGGTTTTTAAAAAATGACCTGCTTGACTAATAATTTGCATACCATATACACCATATGGCAAAAGTTTGTGGACACCTGGTGATGAGATTTGTGTGCTTTTTAAACATCTCATTCCACATTCAGTCCCCTGTTGCCTGTAACCTCCACTCTTCTGGGAAGATGTTCCACTAGATTTTGGAGTGTGCTTGTAGAGATTTGTGCTCATTCACCCACAAGGTTAGGTGTTAGTAAAGTCAGGTACTGATGTAGGTGATGTGAGGAGGCCTGGGGTGCAGTAAATTTACATTCATTCCAAAATGTGAGGAAATCTTTCACTCCAACCCATAAAAAGGCATATCTACATTGAGCAGGTTTGATGTTTCCTAGTTCAAGTATAGAAAAGATTTCAATACTACTCTATCCAAAGACATCCTATACAATTGCATGTCTCCAGTTTTTTGGTAACAGTTTGGGAAAGAACCACATGTTGCTGAAAAGTCAGGTGTTCTAAGACTTTTCTCCATATATTACATATAAAAGGTATATGAAGTATATGTCTCAGTATTTGCATGACTTTTTACTTCTGTCTTCTTCCAGCCCCTTTACGTTACAACACTGTGACGATTATCTGGATCTCCATGGCTCTAGTCTCGGGGCTCATCACCTTCCTGGCGCTTATCATCTGCAGAAAACGGCAAGAGGAGTACTTTGAATTGTCTCCCTTTTTCATCCTGTATCCAGAATTAATAAAGTGTTGAAATAATGTGCTGTTATTTAGACTTAAAACTTTTCAAAATAGTATATCTAAAATGAAACATCTCGCTACTTCGGGTCGCCGAAGATACGATGATACTATGTTTAGTTTTCCCGTTAATACAAGTAACATTATTTCGAATTCATAACTCAATATTTCCACATATCTTTTAATGTCAACATAAAAATTTGAGTTATTACATCAATACACCATTAGATCAGGTCATTATTACAATTCAAAAGCGTGTTATTAGTAAAATAATACATAATTTCCTTCATCTAAATAAAATATTGCATCATTTTGGTTTAACAATTAGATTTCTTGCTAATATCAGGCATTATTCTAATGTATAAAAATTTAGGATTATTATAATTAATGTTATTATTATTATTATTATTATTATTATTAATATTATTATTATTATTAATATTATTATTATTACATTATTTTATTTGGGTTTATTTTTAATATAATATATAATATAATGTAATTAATACTATTTTATTTTATTATGCACTATATGGGCAAAAGTTTGTGGACACCTGTGGAGCATAAAATTGATTTGTGGTTTTTTAACTTCCTATTCCATATTTCGAGCCCCATTTGCTGTTATAATAACCTCCACTCTGCTGAATAGATGTTCCACTAGATTTTCTGGATATGTGTAAGATTTCATTCAGACACAAGGGTGCTAGTAAAGTAAAGTACTGATGTAGGTGAGAAGGTGAGGAGGTTCCTGGGGGTGCAGTCATTCCCATTCATCCCAAATGTGTTCAGTAAGGGTGGCGCTCTATAGCAGGAGATCTTTGACTCCAACCCATGTAAACCAGATCTTCATAGAGCTGGTTTTGTGTAAATAGACACTGTCATGCTGGGACAGGTTTGGGTCTCCTAGTTCAAGTGAATAATTTTTTTTATCTTATGCATTCAAAGATGTCCAGTTTGGGTAAAAACCACACATGGCTAGAAAAGTCAGGTGTCCCAATACCTTTGAGTATATAGTGTACATCACTGGAGCTCACTTTTTAATTAAAAAATTTATCATTTCTATTAAAACATATTAATTTTACAATTTTTGTTCTTTTGTAATTTAATTTATTTAATATTTTAATATGCTGTTATTTTTAGCAAATGTTTTCTTTTTTTCTAAAACATAAAACTGTCTTTGTATTTTATTTCCTTTTTGTATTCTATTTTTTTATAGTTCATTATATTTACTATTAATTTGTTATATATTTTATTTTTTATTTTAATGTGCTGTTTTTTTAGCTACTTTTTTCATTTTTCCGAGACATAAAACCATCTTTTTATTTTATTTCATTTGTGTATTTAATTTTATTTTTATATTTTATTATATTCCCTATTTATGTTATTTATTTAAATTTTTATTTCAATATGCTGTTATTTTTTTACTTTTTATTTGTTATTTATTTTATTCATTTTGTTTCAGTTGTGATGTTATCTTAACCAAATAGGTCATTCTTTTTTAAAACATAATGCACGTTTTATTAATTTATATTAATTTATTTATTATATTAATATTAATTTATTAGATTTTTCTTGAAATTGCTAGCTAAAATCTCATTATTTCAATTGAAAAATTTCAACCTTTCAGTTAAAATCTTGCGTTTTATGTCTGACATATGATCTCTTTTTGTGACATCACAGCAACCTCAGTCTAATGAACTAAGTGTTAGGATAATAATTAAGAATAAATAAAACCTCTCAGGATGAATGTTGATGTTAAATAAAACTAAATATGATGCGTTTGAGTCACATTTTAAACCACAGGAACGTATCAGGAATGAATCACTTTCTCAAGCAATTTTAGCACACAATCAGCACAAGAAGCGAGAAACTAATTAGATTTTCACGTGTCATAAACGCAGCACAGAAGTTTGATCCTTGTCAAATCATCACTATGATTCCTGTCTTCTTAAAGAAAAAATCTTCTTCACCTTTTATCTCCAGACACTGTGGCTACAGCAAGGCTTTCCAGGATTCAGATGAGGAAAAGATGCATTACCAGAACGGCCATGGTACAGCAAATAATAAACAAATAAATAAATATTTTAATAAATCAAAAGATTTCAAAGCATTTTGGGTTGTGAGGCCAATATCCAGGCCCCGGCTGCTCCCCGGATGCTCCAGTGATTATTACTGTGATTGAAACGGCGCGTTCATCCTGCAATATGTGACCAAATGCTAATTCTGTTTATTCTAGTATCATTTCCAGAAGCCAGATTTTATATTGATCCGCACACGTACGAGGACCCATGCCAGGCCGTCCACGAGTTCGCCAGAGAAATTGAAGCTTCCCGGATCAAGATCGAGAAAATTATTGGTTCTGGTATGTTCTCATAGCGCAGCCTCTGAGAATACTGACGTTTGGATTAGCATTTTCTCGATCATCTGGGTGTGTGATGAATGCTAATGCGCTAATCACAAACGTTACGAGATGGATATTGCCGAATTTTTCTCAGATATCCTGCTAACAAGTCCTGGTGTATAGTACAGGTTTTGATTTGATATGTTCAGGTAAAACGTCCAGACGTCCAGACGTCCAGACAAGAGAACCACTTTTCTTTTTTTTACTGAAAATTAACACTTTTACTCAGTACAAGTTTTTTTTTTTTTTTTTTTTACCATTGTAGGTATAATATATGGACAAAAGTTTGTAGATACCTGATCATGAGATTTTATTAAACATTCAATTTAGTCTCCATTTGCTGTTATAATGACCTTCACACTTCTGGGAGGATGTTCCACTAGATGACATGGTTGATTGTTTTATCATTACCAACAATATCGATAGATGAATACGTTTGAGGTAAATTTCTTTTCTTTTTTTTCCATCTGCTTGGCTAATCATTCGCAGGCCATATACACTATATGGGCAAAGGTTTGTGGACACCTGACCATTAGATATGTGTACTTTTTGAACATCTCATTCCACATTTAGTCCCTAACCTCCACTCTTCTGGGAAGATGTTCCCATTTTGTAATGTGCTTGTGGAGATTTGTGGAGATTCATTCAGCCACATGGGGCTTAGTAAAGTCAGGTACTAATGTTTATCCCACATTCATCCCAAAGGTGTTTAGTAGGGTTTAGAGTTCTATAGCAGGAGATCTTCCATTCCAACCCATGTAAAGCAGATCTTCATGGTACCTGGTTTATCCAAAAATGTCTTATACAATTGTGCCTCCAACTTTGTGGAGTTTGAGGAAGAACCGCATTTGGGTGGAAAAGTCAGGTGTCCCATTAAAATGTTTATATGCATGTATTTATTTGTTTATTTGTTAAATGTAATTGTAAAAAATATATAAAATTGTAGCCCTTGTAAACAATCCTGACATTCTTGGATCATATACACTGTAATGTGTGGACTGAAAGTAGAGCAGTGCATCTCTCTGTGCTGTAGGAGAGTTCGGGGAAGTGTGTTACGGCCGGATGAAGCTGCCTGGGAAGCGGGACGTCCCTGTGGCCCTGAAGACTCTGAAGGTCGGCTACACTGAGAAACAGAGGCGAGATTTCCTGAGCGAAGCCAGCATCATGGCCCAGTTTGACCATCCCAACGTCATCCGTCTAGAGGGAGTGGTGACTCGAAGTAAGCTTTCCAGCCATGAAACTTGACTTGTGATCTAATCTCCAGCACATTTCAGCACTCATCTGCTTATTTAAACTAAGACTAGTGTTCATAAGCCTACATAAAGCCTACACTATAATAAACATGACATAATCAACCATGTTCTTGCATTTGGAGTCACAGTTCGAGTCATGACCTTCGTCTAGGTCAAGGTCACCTCACCACACAACACATGTAATCGTTCTAAGCCTGACAGGTTTATGTTAGTTGACAGAAAGCCGTAATGTAGTTTTAATGTAGGCCTATGAACATGAACAGACTTTAATTAGGGCTCAATGTAAAAATTAAAAACAGTTCAAAGGGCGAATTTTGTTAAATTCCCGAACGGCTGAATGACAAACACAGACATGGTTGTTGTTTTTTGTTTTAGAAAAGCACATAAAATGAACAATTATTGGTCCATTTAAGAAACACTGCGACGAAAAATGTATTATTTACTCAGAAGGTGTGTATATAAGTTGTATATGCTCACATAATTATACTATGATAGTTTTTTGTTTACTGTACGTGCTTATTTGTATTATTCAAAAAAGTTTTAATGAAGCACTTTACTTTTTGGATTGTTTAATAATCTGTGATGTAGTTACCTATATATATATTTCTGTCTGTCTGTCTGTCTGTCTGTCTGTCTGTTTATCTATTTCTCGGTCTGTATGTCTGTCTATCTATTTTGCTGTTTGTCTGTCTGTCTGTTTATCTATTTTCTGTCTGTATATATATCTATCTACCTATCTGTCTGTCTGTTTATCTATTTCTGTGTCTGTATGTCTGTATATCTATCTATCTTGCTGTTTGTCTGTCTGTTTATCTGTCTGTCTGTCTGTCTGTCTGTCTGTTTATTTATTTCTCTGTCTGTATGTCTATCTATCTATCTATCTATCTATCTATCTATCTATCTATCTATCTATCTATCTATCTATCTATCTATCTATCTATCTATCTATCTATCCTGCTGTTTGTCTGTCTATCTATCTGTCTGTCTGTTTATCTATTCTCTGTCTGTATATCTGTCTGTCTGTCTGTCTGTCTGTCTGTCTGTCTGTCTATTTGTCCATCCATCTCTCTGTCCCAGGTAAACCAGTAATGATCATTACTGAGTACATGGAGAACGGCTCTCTGGATTCATTCCTAAGGGTGTGTAATCTTTCATATTTACTTTAAAAATAAATATAAATATAAATAATATAAATAATATGTTCATGTTACTGCAATTCCTTTCTTTTCTTTTCTTTTTGGTCAGTTTGAATAAATAAATAAATAAATAAATAAATAAATAAATAAATAAATAAATAAATAAACAAATAAAGAAATAAATAACAGTCTGCCTAAACATGAATAAAACCTTAAAACCTCAGTCAGAATGAAATCTTTACAACTCCTCCATTTTTCTTCGTTTGTTAATTTCTACACTTGATTTTATTTTATATTAATTATGTTTGAGACACGTGCAAAAAAGAACGTAACATTTAAAAAGTACAAAGTACTGTACAGAGTGGAAAATGTCACCGTTCGGCCATGTGATCGGAATCCAAATCCACCACACTGCCACGAAAAGTCCAATTATAACCTGATCCAGAAATACAGCCTCAATCCTGAGCTCTGATAAGTAGGACCCAGGGCTGGATTTGTGAAACATGAGTAACTGAAGCTCTACCAGTGGTTTACAAGATGTCATTTAGAGAGCATGATAATAGGTACAACATCAGGACAAAGGTATTGGGACACCTGATTTTCCAGCTATTTGTGGTTCTTTCACAATCTGTTACCACAAAGTTGGAAATACGCAATTGTAAAGAACAACTTTAGATGCTGTAGTATAAAATTCTTTCTTCACTTGATCAAGGAGACCTAAATCTGCTCCACACAAATCTCCACACATTTTTGTGGAACATTTTCCCAGAAGAGTGATTATTCCAACAGTAAATCAGGACTAAAACATGTCTTATAGCAAGGTGCCAAAAAATTATTCGTTCATACAGTGTATGCATTCAGCTATTTTTTTCAGAGAGACTGTGCACTGCACATGTACACAAGATATTTTGGAAAAAGAAAAGCGGATTTAAGAGTTTGGCTGTTTCAATTTGAGCTCATTTGGATCGCTTGAGGTGTTTACATGAAGGTTTTTCAATCCAATTAGTAACGGATAATTGGGTTGCATGTAACATGTAACAGTTAATATCGATGAAAAATAGACCTTTCTTAGCTAACCAATTTATCCACATCATGCCAGAATGTAGCCATGATACCATCTGCTCCCACTGACACAAATCGGGGCAGTTGGGGCAGTTTTTTAAGGAAAATAAATTCATGTGGAAAGGGTCTAATTGAAAAGAAGGAAAAGGAATTAGATACCAAGATATAGGAACTAGGAATTCAGGACACATGAGAGACACTGAGTAGAAGAAACATGGCAGGACTGTAAATTAAAGACACAGCCTGAGGAATGGTGAAGAAACAGGACCAGGAGGGATGGTTTCATGACACTTCGTCATATATCTGTCCTCACAGAGACACGATGGTCAGTTCACCATCATTCAGCTGGTCGGGATCCTCAGAGGCATCGCTGCCGGAATGACGTATCTGTCGGATCTCGGCTACGTTCACCGGGACCTGGCAGCGAGGAACATCCTGGTCAACAGCAATCTGGTTTGCAAGGTATCAGACTTTGGCCTGTCGAGGGTTCTGGAGGATGACCCGGACGCAGCTTACACAACCTCTGTGAGTGCCATTGTCAATAAAGCATAGGGTATTTATAAAGCATCATAATCGGTTTATAATGCGATGTTACATTTCATGCATGGCTCATTATAATGTAGGAATACTGCAATACTTTTATGGTGGTACTGCATACACTGAGGTACCTCATGAGGCACTATAGACATTATTATAAAACTTTCCATGTTATGACAATGCTTATTATTTATAAGTAAGAGTATTAAAGGTTATAATGCATTATATCACCAGTAGAAAAGACTTCAGACACTATTCAATGCTCTATTCAAACATCATCTTTAATTTTATAATGTGTTATGTACACTATATGTAGTATATCGTACGGACAAATGCATAACACAATATAAAAAAACTAATGCATTATAATAATGCCTCATAAATGCATTATAACATATTATGAATCTGTTCATCGTTCCCTAATTAGAAATGTAACCTGAAACTGATTATTATTACATTCCATTTCTATTATCAAATGAAACACGGCAGGGTGGGAAGATCCCGATCCGCTGGACAGCCCCCGAAGCCATCGCATATCGCAAGTTCTCCTCGTCCAGCGACGTGTGGAGTTACGGAGTGGTGATGTGGGAGGTGATGTCCTACGGAGAGCGGCCGTACTGGAACCTCACCAACAGAGATGTAAATATCTGTCCTTATATATGTTTATATATGTATATATATGTATAAGAGCAGGGCGCTTTATAAATGCTGTGCTTCATAATCTTATAACTAAATTATTAAATTATAACAAATACTTTATTACAGTAAACAAGCTCAGGTACATTTATTACTTATCTTTAATAAGAGCATATAATATAAATATAAATTCAGCTAGATAAAATTCAATTCAATGACCTTATGACTAATTTTCTATCAACTGTATTTATTTTTTTGTATGTTGCATTTTTGTATAGCTGTAATATATTAGAGTATATATTATATACACCTGTAATATAAAAATTCAGACACCTGCCATATTTGGTTCTTCCCCAAACTGGAGGCACTTCAAGGCTGGATGAACGTCCAGAGAATCTGATGGATAATCTTCTCAAAAAATGGAGGTTATTATAACAGCAAATAGGGACTACATGTGGAATCAGTGATCAAAAAAGCACATATAAGACCTTTGTTCATATAAATATATATTATATAAAAATAAGAAGAAGAACAAGAAAAAAATATAAAAAAATGGATCTGTGGATCAGTAGTGTGTGTTTTTGTGTGTGTAGGTGATACAATCAGTTTATTCCCACATTAAAAAGGATAATAACAGACACCTATAAATGACAAACTGTATGAACCTGTTATAAGCTGGAATTAATGCAAAAAAAAAGAGAGAACGTTTACAGAGAAAGTTTTTCTGCGTTCAGCAGTAACAAAGTGTGTTAAGAATAGGAGTTAATTATGATACGATACGATACGATACGATACGATACGATACGATACGATACGATACGATACGATATAATACTATATGATAGGAATTGTGAACTAAAATATGTATTGCCTTATTGAAGGTCTTTTGAAAATTATAAGCTCTGAATATATATTTCTGGTGTGCAGGTAATAAAGTCAGTAGAAGAAGGCTACAGGCTCCCGGCGCCGATGGGCTGCCCTGCTGCTCTCCACACGCTCATGCTGGACTGCTGGCAGAAGGAGCGCAGCGAACGACCCCGGTTCTGCCAAATCGTCACGGTCCTGGACAAGCTTATCCGCAACCCAGAGAACCTCAAGTCAATGGACACATTGTGCAGGTAGAGAGCCGGCAATCGATCCACTGGCTTTTTATTCTCCTTTGCAGGGATTTGCTCAACAAATGCACTCTGTTTGTGTCAGATATGATCCCTTATTGAAGGAGCACAAAGTTGTGGCAGAAAAACTTTTCTACTCGAAGCCTGGGAATAACCCATCTTAAAAAGGGTTTGTGTGGGGGGGTGTTTGGTGTCTCAGACAGGGAGCATACATTTTCCAATAAGCCCGTCTCAAATAGATGTGTTCTGTGTTAAGTAAAAGGGCCTCTGTTCTATATTGACATTGATCCGCACCGAATCCAAAGACTCATAGAGGGTTTGCGCTCGAGCCGGGCCGTCCTGCAATTGGACTTTGTATAAATTGCTCGTGCGCCAAAGGGTCGGCGATGCATATCGCCATGGGGAGCAAAGTGGCGACGCCAGAGGATTTCATCCCTGTGTTAATCAACCCCGAAGAACAGCCGTTTCTTCTTTCTTTTTTTTTTCCATCCACACTCATGTCTTTCCTCCTGCACTTCTTCATCATTTCATCTTGTATTGATTTTCTGCCTGAGCTGGTTGCATTTCAAAGCTTTCCTTCATTGCCTACTTCTCGCTCTGTCTCTCTCTCTTCCTCTTTCCTCCTCTCTTTCTTTCTTTTGTTCTTTTTTTCCCTCCCTCGCAGACTAAACAGCCCATTGATGAACAGAAGCGTTCCCGATTTCACGACCTGCAGATCGGTGAACGACTGGTTGGACACCATCAAGATGAGCCGCTACAAAAACAACTTTGCCGCAGGAGGTTTTCACACACTCGGTCACGTGATGAGCATGAATCAACAGTAAGTCGTAACGCCACGTATACATACCACAAACTCCTCGACTCTACAATTTAAAGTGTGCGGAAAAATCAATATTCTTCTATATGCTTCTTCAAAACATAAATCCTCTATAGAACAGGGATTTTCATTATATCAAGTCTTTATAAGCAAGTGATCACTTATACAATCACTTATGTTTGTGGACATCTGATTATAAAATTGTGCTTTTTTAACAAAATTAAGTTCATTATTGTTATTGTTATTATTATTATTATTATTATTATTATTATTATTATTATTATTATTATTGTTGTTGTTACATGATGTTCTTTATGATTGTCATTATTTTACTTGAATACCTGGTTACTATAAGATAATATTTGAATATATTAAGTAAAACATCTCATTATTTTGAACTTAATACTATGATATTAATTATATACAGTATATTGGCAAAAGTTTGTGGACACCTAACCCTAAAAATGATTTGTGCTTTTTAAACGTCCCATTCCACATGTTGTCCCCGTCTGCTCTTATGATGACCTCGACACATTTGGCAAGGTGTTCCACTGTATTTTGTGGAGATTTGTATGAGATTTCAGCTACAAGGGTGATATCAAAGTCAGGTAGTGATGTAGGTGAGAAGGTGAGGAGATCCGGGTTGCAGTCAGTGTTCAAAGGTGTTTAATAGGGTTCCGAGTTCTATAGCAGGAGATCTTCCACCAAATCCAACCCATGTAAAGCATATCTTCATGGAGCTGGCATTGTGCACAGGGGGTTTGTGCACAGGTGTGCCCCAATACTTTTGAACATAAAGTGTAAGATGTCATTGCAACACAGTTTAGTTTTTATCCTCAACTGATGGGAGAAATTCTCCCGTTTGTGCCAAATCGTAGGGCCGCTATTGGATAAAAGATCAGAGAGAATTTATTTATGATTTCTTCGGGAGTTCACAAGAAGGTCAAGTGTAAAGGAAAACAAGTGTTGAAACGTTTTCATAGAGTTTCATCCAGATCGTTTTAGAAATAGGAGGAAAAAAACTATAAAAGTTGGACTGGAAACATTTGCATATTAATGATGAGAGAATGCGATCGATAAAATTATAATAATAATAATAATAATAATAATAATAATAATAATAATACAAGCAAAGTTAAAGCTGTTTTCCACAAAGTCTTCAAGACAAAGTTTTTTACAGTTTCTTTGTATTAAGCTTTTTTTGTAATCCTGTTAACTTCAAGAGAAAAAAAGTTAATTATGAGTTAAATTATTTTTATTAAAAAAATCGAAGTCTCGGATGCTCATAGTATGGAAGCACCTGGTCTATTACGGTTTTTGAGAGACATGTTCCTTTTGTTTCTTTGCAAAAAACTCGGTAATGTAACACTATGAAGATTAACTTTGACTGAACAAATTTATAAATTTCCAGATTTTCCACTTTATTTGCTTTTTTAAAAATAATGGAGAAAAGCTTTACACAACTTTAGAATCCAGACAGTTGATTTCTCTGAACAAAGTATCAAATACTTTTGTAAAACTCGCCAAAGATGTTCTTAACTAGACATTTCTTTCTTGTGATCCAGTTTATCCCAGAGCGGTTCAATAGAATTTCGGTGCAGTGACTGGGCAGGTCGTTCCAATGATAGATATCACTCCAGATGACTGTTTACGCTCTAAATAGCGCTTACAGAACTCAGACGTATCCGTCGCTTCGACTCATCGTCTTGTTGTACGGTGAATTCAGTTCCAATGAGCCACAGTCCAGACGGAACTGCATGGTGTGAGTTGAAGTATGGAATGGTTGCCATGTTGGTTCCTTTCACTTTCCAGAATAAGTCTCCAACTTTCCCTGCTACAAAACAACCCCAAACCATTACGCTTCTACCTCCATGTGTGACTGTGGTGGTGAAGGAGTCTGATCACATCTTCACTCCCTCTCTCCATCTTACACAAGTTCTTCTGTTGACAAAAATGTCTCCACTCATTCACTGTCCAATTCTTGTGTGCTTTTGCCTTCTACCTTTACTTGTGTTTTTTATAGTAATGCACACAAATGTCAATTTGATTTTCAGATATGCAAAAAAGCTACTTAAGTACAGTAACAAATTACATTTACTTCTTCACTGTCCACCGCTGGCATGTACAGAGATCAGTCCAGTGCAGAGATGACCATAAATCATACAGTCATATAGTCAAACAATCATACAGCAACAGTATCGCCATGTCTCCTTATGTTTACTGCAGGTTCCATGAAAAGTTTTATGAGTTCTGATGACCTCAGTGGTACAGCACAGCCTTTTGACTATAGTTACAATTCGCAGCAGAACTGCTTTCCAATAGTCAAATCGTTTGAGTGAATTATTTGAGTGGAACTGCAATCAAATTCTTTTGCTTGTTGGTAAAATGTAATTATTTGGTGATTTAGTGTCGATTAAAGACAAATGTCTGCATCCTCTTCTTTCTAGACACGTTAAATTTGCTAACTATGATGAGGTGGCTAGTTCCTGATAGGCGGCGCACATGTCAAGGGCCGGCCCTGAGACCGTTAAACAAGATGGCAGACAACAATGTTGGTGTGTGCAGAGAACAGCGTGTGGTGCTGAATTTTCTTGTGAACAAAGACGTCAAAACCTGCAGAAGACTTTTAGCACAGAACGGTGATGAGACACTCAGCTGCAGTAAGACATTTGAATGGTGTTCCATGAATGGTCGTGGTGGTTCCCTGATGATGAATTGAAGCAGGGTGTCCTAGGCTGGTTCAGGCGTCCTGACAAATGTTTCTATGCCGAATCTTTCATTAGTTGAATGCTTGCAGAGAGCTTTTTATAAAAGATATTAGAGATAAAGCAGTTATAATGTTGTATAAATGTGTGTAAGTTTAGTGCCTATAAGACTGTGACAAGGAAAAAAAGATGGCATGAGCGAGAAACCTTGAGAAGAACCAGATTTAAAAGGGAACCTACCCGAATGTTTATTCATTACAGTTCCATTGTTGAGGTGTGCGCATAAATGCAGAACTGTTCATTCAGCCTGTGGTCCTGAGCCATGGTCATTTTAATTCCAGTCCAAATCCATCCTCAAGTTCTTCAAGCGCTTAGTAACTTCATAGATCTTTAGGCTGTAGACACGGAACCATCCCTAACCGCACCGAGCGGGATTTTACAAGCTATCATAGCAATTTCCATGACATGACAAAAACGTAGCTGCAACGGTCAGCAATTAATTATAGCACATTACACAGTTATGACAGTTTTTCTGCTTATTTGGATTCTTTTTCTTGTTTCCTTGTAGTGACATCCAGAAGCTGGGGGTTACACTGATGGGCCATCAGAAGAAGATCATGACCAGCGTCCAGGTGATGCGAGCGCAGGTGTTGAACCAGAGCGTGCCGTCGGTGCACGTATAATCACCTGCCGCGTCGATATAAATGCAGAATCGTCTGACGTGTATATGCGTGTGTGTTGGGGTCATGGGTCATGTGACTCTCAAAGACTCTCCTTTTGAAAGAGAACTAGACAAGGACTCTAATCTCCAAGGGATTCCACTTCCTCTTCCTTACAGCACTGGATTTTTTGTTTTTTACTCTTTTTTTTGAAAAAAAAATCCCTGCATTCTTTCTCCGATAAACTTTTGTATATATATTTTTTCGTTTGTTTTTTTGTTTCAAGTAAACGGACTGCCAGCCTTATAGGGAGAATGAATTATCGGTGTACATAAACGAAGATGTAATGAGTGTCTCTGATGTATAGGTGAGAATGCGAGCACTTCACATCGCTATCAATCCTCTAAGTGTTTAATTTAATATAAGATTGTTTATCTGCTTTTTCAGCATTGAAAATATATAAATACACTATATGGGCAAAAGTATTCATCCAACCAGATGTGCTTCTTCTTCAAACTGTTACCACAGATTTGGACATACACAATTCTATAGAAGGTCTTTGGATGCTGGAGCATGACATTTACCCTTCACGTGAGCTAGGAAACCCAAACCTGTTCCAGCACCACAATGCTCCATGAAGATCTGCTTTACATGGGTTGGATTTGGAGCGCTAAACCCTAGTGAACACCTTTAGGATGAATGTAAACGCTGCACCCCAGACGTCCTCACCTTACACATCAGTACCGGACTTTACTAACACGCTTGCACCCGAATGTACACAAATCTCCACAAAATCTAGTGAAACATCTTCTCAAAAGAGTGAAGGTTATTATTGCAGTGAATGGGGACAACACCTGGAATGGGATGTTAAACATAAACCTTTGCCCATGTAGTGTATATATAGAAGTAGAAAACTTTGTTTGGTTGTGTGTGGGAGGGGGGTGGGGGGCAAAATATAAGTTTTTTTAAACTGATTTCTAAAACCACATGAAAATTACTCTTCCTCCCTTTAACATTGATATCTTCGGCTTTTTCATGGACTAATTCATTATGCACATATCAGCCACTTAAAGGTCATTTGTGACACTTTAATTTTTTTTTTTTAGCTTTCGTTTTTCTGTCTGCTGCTTCAAAAGAACAAGAGACGCCCTGACTAGAAGATTCCTCAAACCGCTGGTTTTCACCTAATAAACTCTGATTCAGACCACAGCGTTAAACAAAAGTCTGAATTTCACTAATAATAATAATAATAATAATAATAATAATAATAATAACAATAATAATAATAATAGAAAATGAGAATATTGTGATAAATTATATGTGTGGTAAAATATATATATAATATCTGCTAATTAGGATGTCGCTTCAATTCCAATTTATTAGTAATCTGTTTCTTTCTTTCCCTCTCTGTCTCTCTCTCTTTTCTCTCTTAGTCTGTGTCTCTGTCTGTCTCTCTCTACCTCTTCCTCATGCTCTCTGTCTTTCTCTCAGTGTTTCTCTGTCCCTCCCTCTGTCCTTCTTTCTCTCTCTCTCTGTCTTTTGCTCCGTTTTCTGAACTTCTCTATCTTTGTCTCTTCCTTTCTCTCGTTCTATGCCCCTCTCTTTCTATCCTTCTTTCTTTCTTTCTTCTTCTCTTTCATTCTCTTTCTGTTTTTCACTTTTCACTCTGTCTATCTGCCTCTCCTCTCTTTCTTTCTCTCTGTCACTTTGTCTCTTTTGTTTTCTTTTTCATTGCCTTTCTCTCTCTATCTCTCTCTCTCTGTCGCATACTCCCATTGTATCTGTCTTTCTCCACAATCGCTCTCTCTCTCTCTCTCTCTCTCTCTCTCTCTGTGTGTGTGAAGTGCACCATGTGCTATAATCGTATGTATGAAATGAAAAAATATATAAGGACACATTGTGTCATGCTCTTGTAGGGAAATAATGAAGGGTGGATTTAATGTCCACTGGATAGTTGATGGTTTTCCTGTAAAAGCATGACGTAGGGTGGTTACTTCTCATTCAGTATTCTGGGACTTTATTCAAAGTTTTTGATTTTAATGAAAAACTAAGATTTCCATATTCATGGGTTTGTAAAGTTTTTATTTTTATTATTCAGTTTGAATCCTTTAGCGATGTCTGGAACGGATCGAATGCAGGGTATTTTCATGCGTATCGTCAGGGTTGTTGCAATAAAGTGTTGGAATGTAGAACATTTCTGTAGAACGGAAAGGGGATTGATGTGATGGGTTCTCGTGAATCATTTAGGTGTACATAAGGATAAAAAAGAAATAAATATGAAAAAGTTCTTTCTGTACTTTTTTCAAAGAGCAATACTCTCCTGTATGCACCAGTAAGTGCGAATAAAGTCCAAACACTGCCATCAGTGGTCTCGCAATGACTTCATGGATCAGTGTGTGTCTCATCAGCAGCAGCAGCATTATCATCACCCATGTCACCACCATGATAACACAGCACAGGACAATGCCATCGGCATCCACGGTGTCCCACTTCCAATTTTCAGCTCTCTCTGTTTCTCCCTGAGGCTAGACTGGACCATCATGTCATCTTCTGTCAGCAACCATCTCTCATCTGAGGATAGTAACTGTGCTGGGCATGAAGCTGGAAGCATAGCAATTACTAACGTCTGCTGCAGAACCTGTAATACTAAAAACAGAACCACCAAAACCAGCAGAAGAACCAGAGACAATAGCAGAAGAATCAGCAAATGTAGCAGAAGAGCTAGTAAAATTAGCAGCAGAACCTGCAACACTAGCAGAAGAACCAGCCATACTAGCAAAAAATAACAGCAACTCTGGCAGCAGAACCGGCAAAAGAATTAGAAAAACTAGCAGCAGAACCTATAAAACTAGCAAAAGAACCAGTAAAATTGGCAGAAGAACAAACAAAAATAGCAGTGGAACCATCACTAAACTATCAGAAGATCCAGTTAAACTAGCAGAGGAAGCAGCAAAATAGCAGCAGGACCAGCAGAACTGGCATAATTAGAAGATCTGGAAGTACCAACTAAACTGGGAGAATTGGTAGAACCATCTGAATCAGCAGTACTGAGAAACTAAGAAACCCAGTTGAGCTAGAAGAACTCGGGAAAAGAGCCAGGAGAACTATCAAAAGTGGGAAAATCTGCACTACAGGCAGAACTGACAGAACCAGCAGAGCAGAAACTGAAGTACTGGGAACAATCAGAACTGGGAAAACTGGTAAAGCCACATCCTTGACTTTTGATGGAGATGCGTTCTGATGACCCCATCATAACTTGAAAACATGGTAAGTTGAGACATGGCCTAGTCTACACTGGAGTCTCAAAGAATGGTGATCAGTATGAGGTACAGTAGTATACTGTAATAAATTAATCATTTAACAAATTACAGTAAATAATTAAGTAAAACAGAGCAATTTACAGTACTGTAATGTATAAACTATACAATATATATGCATGTGGCAGCAGGCGCATGGACGAGCGTCGGTTCATGAGATGTGCTGTGTTTCAGTGTCAGGTGACGCAGATAAAAAGGAAATAAACAAGAACTAAGATTAGGTTTTGAAACACCAAAAACAGAAAAAATAGGGAGATGCGTAAATCCAGGGCCCGTGCCAGTGTATCATACGGGATCGGAAAAGTCAAACCATTGTACATTATATACACAATATATATATAAACATACACATTTTATTAGGAACCCCTCCAAATCCAGGAACTGGTTAAAAGCTTATGAGCTAATGTCCATATAAAACAAACAATGATAAAAAAATTTGTGAGTGTTATTATATATTAAATATGTGCCACTTGTCAAACATGCCATACACATTTTACATGTATCTCAATAATACAGCTGGGAATTTCTCAACGTCTAGAAGTGGCACCGGGTGGGATTTTAATGCTTGTAAAAAAACATCCTGTAGCTGAACTCTGAGTTGTTTTTATTCAGCTGAATAAGCGAAACAAAAAAAGTGGTAAAAAAAAATAAAATAAAAACTCTGTGTGCACTGTGCCTGACCTGGTACAACATGGAAAAGGACTTCCCTTCGTTCAGAGCAAAGCTGCAAGCCTTGCATGAGCCCTGCTACCATACGCCCTACAACTGTTTAGTAATTCAGTCATCTTCTCATCAGCATAAATGCAAATCAGCTTTGTATCTATGCATGGCTTGCCTTTTCTCTTCTCCACACACACACACACACATTCTCCACTCGCTCCCGGGCCTCCTCGTTTCCCCCTCCCGACTTTCCCTTTTGATGTTATTAAGCAAACTCTGTCGCTGATGATCCGTATTTGCATGCAGGTCCCGCTTGGCAAATTAATAAGGCCCTTGAGATATCTACTAGACAGAGGAGAAATTAAGCACTCTTCCTTTTCAGGGAGCCGAAAACAAATGCGGCGGGTCACGCTGAATCAGAGGGTCTCGTCGCTCTGTTTAGTCACACAGCCGCATGACCGCAGATTCAACTTCACGGAGCTTATTACCAAAAAGAGATTTTGCACAATGGGGCTGAAAAACGATGCGTCGGCTATGTGCGAGCTTTACTCAGGACTACTTTTTTGGAAGAGACGGTTTTGCATTTCCCGTGAGTCTTCTTGCCCTGAGACAATTTATAGACGTATTTTATAAATGTATAATTTTATATGTTTTTTTTTTATTTAAGTAACATCTACAGCATTTCAATGAAATAAAACACCAGGCTATCATTATGTAAGGCCCTGATGGAAAGGGAGAGATGCGATATTAATGCATTTGCTTTTAATCTTCTCACAGATTAAGCCGAACTGTGAGAACCAAAAACACTGGAAGAACCAGGATAACTGAGAGATTTTGCAGAACCTGTGAACTGGGAGAGCTAGCAGAACTGAAAAAAACAACAAAAAAGAAAAAAGAAAATATGCAAACTGGAAGACTCAACGGAACTTGCAGAACTGGGAGACCCAGCAGACCTGGGAGACTGAGCAGTACAAGACAAACTGGAAGACCTGGCAAAATCAGAAAAAGCAGCATAACTGGAGACCCAGCAAGACCAGCAGTACTGGGACAACCAGCAGAATTGGGAGAGCCAGCAGAATTGGGAGATCGGGCAGAAATTTTAAAAGCAGAGGCAGCAAAACTGGGCGAACCAGCAAAGTTGAAAGACCTATCAGAACCAGCAAAATGTGAAAACAGAACTGTGAGACCCATCAGAACAAGCAGAACTCTGAGAACAAATGGTACAAGGATAACCAGTGGGAAAAAAAAAAAAAAGAAAACTAAAAGACCCAACAGAGCCAGCAAAACTGGGAGGTCCAGTGGTTAGTGGTTAACCCTGGAATCATCAAGCTGCCAACCTCGAGCAAGGTCCTTAACCCTCTGTGTGGCAGGGCCACTGTAACATGGCTGACCCTGCATGATACATCTCTACAATAGGTGAAGAAATAAACTAAGAAAAAAAAAAAAAAATTGGTGGAGCCAACAAAAGTGGAAGACCCAGCAAAATCAACAAAATTGGGGGAACCAGGAAAATTGGGAGACCCAACACAATTGGTAGAGCCTACAAGACAGCAATATCACCAGAAATGAAAGACTGAACTGAACTGGGAGATCCAGCAAAATCAATAGAATTGGAAAAACCAGTAGAAACAACAGACCTGGGACACCCTTCCAAACTCTGAGATACAGCAAAACTACACAAATTAAGAACCTAGCAGAACTGTGAGAACCAGCAGAACTGGGAGAACAAACAGAACACATGGAACCAAAAGAAATAATAAAGTCAGCAAACTGAAAGACCCAACAGAACTGGGAGACCCAGCAAAATCAAAAGAACTGGGGGACCCAGGAAAACTGAGAGACCCACCACAATTGGTAGAGCCAGCAACACTACAAGACTCGGCAAAAAGAGGAATATCAACAAGAATGAAAGACTGGGAGATCCAGCAGTACTTGTTATACTTCCAAATATGTTTATGATTTTCTAAAAATCTTCCAGAACAGCAAGTGAAAATCTTCTGGTCAGATGTTCACAAACTTTTTGTCCATATAATGTAGATGAATATGAGTTAGCTGTTACCAATAAAACACACTGATTAATTAAATATATTAAATGTATACCTATAGAAAATCTTCTGACCAATCAGATTCGAGAATTGTGTGGTATATCGAAACTGATTCCAATTTCGCTGTTCAAGAAACTAATACATTTACATTCATTTTCTTTAACAAATGTACAGAGGCTGACAAACGAATTCTGTGGGGCAAATGGAATGACAAAACTCTTTCTTTTCTTCCTTTCTGTAGACGTTTCTTTTCAATAATAATTGAGGTCACTACTGAACCACTGCAGGATGAACAGTTAACAAGGATGCAGGCATTTCGAGTGAATGTCACATAGTTTTTGGTTCGATGACTGTCCAACACTCTCAGACAATTAGATTAGCGTTGCTAAGTAGATTAGGTTAGTCTGAACCCCATACAGTGGTCACTCGGTCTGAAAGAAATTTCCCTCAGGAGAGAAAAGAGAATAGAAATCCCATAGTGGTGCTAGCCTCTCGCTAACCTTTCTTAAGAATAGGATTAGCATGTCGTAATTCCTCACAATGGCAAACATCGCCAGTCGATAAAAATTAGCTTATAAGGAGCTTAATGTATTTCTCGCTCTCTTTATTGTGGTCTAAGCAACAAAGACAGGATCTTACACTGAGGCAGGAAGTGTAGATTTTTAATTGGTTTCCATTTGAGGGACCAAAAACATCATTCCTGTGATGTTCCTAAAACATCTATCACACTACAGATCATGCAAATGACCTTCATAAGGTTCTTACCTTAAAGGTTTCCACATGTTTCCTGAGGAGAAGAATGTGAGACAGGTGTTTTAAAACATTTTTAATCCTTAGTCTCATGTTTGTCAGCCATGGTTGTTGTTATTGTTCTTGTTCTTCATCTTCATCTTCTTCCCAGGCTTTTATATATTATGTGTTATATTTCATATCATATACATCTGACCATAAGTTTCATCTGCGATTTTAGAACACCTTTCAGGGAAGATGTTCCACTAGATTTTAGTGCTTGTGAAGATTTGTGAGGGTCATTCAGCCACCCGGGTGTAGGTAAAGTCAGGTACTGATGTAGGTGAGGTGGGGAGACCTTGGGTGCAGTCAACATACACTTTCATCATGTTTAATAGGGTTGAGATTTACAGCAGGAGATCTTCCACTCTAATCCATGTAAAGCAAATCTTCATGAAGTTGTCTTTGTGCACAGGGGCACTGCTATCATCTGCTCTGAACTGGAGAGTCTCAATATGCTTTAATAGACTCTATTGTAATAATAATACACTATAATGCAAAATGTTTGTGGACATCTGACCACCCACGTCTGCTTTTTTTAAACATCCTATTCCATTTAACGTTATCAATAAAAACCCAGGAAGAAAAACCTGCACATCCACCAAAGTTTGCATTAGCATGAGCAAGTTCTGGTTCATCAGTTGATTAGCTGCAACGTTCGTTTACTTCTCAGCGACCTTGAAGCGCGCATCATGACTTAATACCGTCATCAAGCTAAAGTGAAACGAATGCACATGTTAGAGATGATCCGGAGATATTTACGCAACCATTGCACCATACTTAAATGCTCCTGTTATGCAAATACAATCAAAAAAATTATATTTGCATGGTGTGCCCTTGTCTTTAAACTGTGTGGTGGTCTGTATCTCCTCTGACACGCCTGTACGCCTGGCAGGCGGGAAAGCAAGCAAGCAGGCGGCCTCTCGTGGGAGTCAGGACTGTGTGATAGCGCTTTCCGAATGATAGTTTAGCCCAGGAGAGCTCTTGACACGCAATCTTTCTCCACCCTCACATCAGAGCAAAGCAAAGCACGAGTGCTAGGGTAAACAACGAAGCCCCGGTCACACGGCAAGACCAACAGAGAAGGAGGGGAAGGCGAAGCTTTCAGCGCTGTATTCATCCCACATTAGAATGGCAAAAGTGCTGCACAATTACAGCTCTGTCCATCAACAACACGCTCAAGCTTCAGGGCCTCAATCCTCCTGCAACCGTCCGTGTTTATTCTCCTTCGCCTTCCTCCATCCTGGCATTCATACCTGACAGCTGTAAATAGACACAAGATAATGTATTGATTGATGAATAAAAGAAAAGAAAAACCCTGGCCAAGGGAAGCAATTGAACAAGCTATTTGTTTGCTCACCAAAGGTCTGATTCGGCCATGTCTCATTAACGTTCAGGTTTAATCAGAGATCAGGGTCTCAGGTTGAGATTTGACAAGGCAGCCGGATGGCCTTACCCAGATGTAATCTGATACGTTGTGCAACCTTGACTGCGTGAAGAACACGCTCTCAAAACACATGCATTCTTTTCAAACATGACAGACATCTCAGCCCTAAAGTCAAGTTCTCAAACCACAGAATTGAAGGAAGTTCTCATTTTAAATGCATGCCGTCAATCAAAAAAAAAAAGGTTACAGGGAGGTGAAAAGGCCGAAAGTGTGAATTTTCTGTTCGTAAAAACATTTTAGATTCCATAAACTTTTGCCACAGTTAACAAAATCAATCAGTGACTTACTGAGCACAAATAATCACTTAAATACCACAAAATAACTTTACTGAATCAAACAATAATTACAAAGAATTCGGTAAGAAATTGAACACTTGAGGAGGTGCCGTTACTCAATGCTGATTTTATCGTCCTGTTTTATCAGGGCGCATTCAGGAGTATTGTGTTCTTCTTATGCCATAACAATAATTTCTTTTTGATTACTATTTATTTGTTTGTTTTTGTGTATATTTAGTTTTCAAAAGAAAAGAGAGGCAGAGGTGGCAAAAGTACACACATCCTAGTAGAAGCAGAAGTACAGATACTCGTGTTTTAAATGAGTTGAAATTCTGACTTTGGGCTCTGACATGTACTTCAATAAAAAGTAGTCATTGCTACTACCTGTTTTAGTGTCATACTGGTAACTGAACCTCATCATATTAATATATTAATACTAAAGAATTAAAAAATATTACCTAATAAATGTATCCAGGATGAAGATCCACCATATAGAACACAAGCAGAGAAAGGATGATGATGATCATGTGATCAGGAATGTGTCTATTCTTGGTCATGTTTACATCACTGACTCCCTCTGTTTTATCCACGTTAACCCCAGACTTCTTACTGCCTTCTGCCTGCTCATTGTGAGCTTCATAAACTAGTCTACGTTTGTGGTGCATGAGAGCCAGGATATGATACACCAGTAATAGAGTGAAAAAGCCACACAATCAAAATAGGTTCATGAACAAACCAACAGTAGATTAAATATTTAATTTAGTGGTGTTCACCCTCTGACCAATCATCAGGAAGTTACAAAATTGTCTTAAATTCCACCGCTTTCCATTAGACAAGATTGACACAATGAGTGCCATGCGAGCAGATAAATGACAAGCAAACCGCTAAGGATGAGCGTCAAATATCTGCAGAGTGATACGGAACATATCGGGTGCCATCCTACTGGTTTGCAGTCCGATTAAAATTTTCTCCCCAAAGCTTTCAAAACAGCTTTCATCCTCGAACGGAGAATCTGATTCTCTCTTGGGTTCGAATGAATGTTGTCAGTTCAGCGCCTGACATGAAAAGGGTCTCATTTTGAGGATGAAAGGACCTATACAAAGAATTGAATTTATACCGACAGGTGGATTAAAAAGGAGAGAAAGAAAACAGCATTAAGCGTGTCAGTAAGGGATTGGCCCAACACAAAACACCAGAACGGCTTCAAGCTTTGGAAATGGACCGAAAAACACCATTCTTCCAAAAACTTTTGCCAAAGTCGGTGTCTTGATAACTAAAGCACCATCTGAAACAGAGACCTAAAGTCCATAAGTGTTTAATTGGGTTAACATGTGGTGAACTTTAAGGTCAAATTACTCGATTTGCATCATTTACATAATTCACGTCCTAATGAAAACTAATCTTTGAGCCCTTAGTGCCTGTGGAATGGAAAGGAGTCATCCAGGAAGAGTTTTTTCCTTCACTTCTGTATGTTTTGCAGTCGGGTGTATGGTTTGTGTGTTATTTTTATGAAAGCTGATGTAAGTGTATTTCCCCATTGCTTCTGTTCAGAACCGGTGATGATTCTGGTTGCCATTAAGTAGTAATGCTTTTAAATGTGTACTTTCCACAGAGCTCAAGCTTGTCTGCATAAATCGAGTAGGGGTTTCTTCTTATAATGAGTAGCTCCTGAATTAATCACTAGTGAACCTTTTTACCAAATGAGAATAGTATTAATACAAAGACTTGCCTAAACAAACAGATTTTCATCTTAAATTAGTTCAAGACAGTGCCTGAATTGCAAACGCTAATTAAAAGACTCTTACATAACTGTGGAGTCTTTATACAAGAAAGCTCTGACACCCACTGTAGCTTTCATTGTTCTAGGTACCAGCAAGGAGCCTGCACCTTTTGATCATGTTTCAGCTACTGTGGAGCGGAACATTCATATTTTATGTCATTAGTAGTATTTTATTATTAGTGCACAATTTTACTAAAGGTAGATACAGTGTGGTAAAAGAGAGACGTGGTTATATCTTCTGGCTCTAATAAGGATTTTGACAAGATGATGATTCTAGTAAAAGTATTTACTTTATGAAGCTGGTGTCTCTCATCTGGCTTTGCTGAAGCATACAAAGGTTTGTCAGCAGCATAACAGTGGAAACTCATTGCATGTTTATGAATCATTGTACACAAACATACCAGAGGTGACCACAAATAATCAAAGATTCATCGCTTCTATAGGAGGAGCTGGATTCGACTAACAGATCTTACAGTCGAATCTTCGCCAAGGTTTTATGAAATGAGGATCATAAAAATTTTCTTATATGGGGGTTCTCAGCATTACATTTTCATTTACATTTACATTTCACATCTAGCATTTTTGACCGAATAATATTCAACTACCTGGTTGTCATTACCGTCCTCCTAAGCCTGACACTCACACATGACAATTCTGATTCGAATATTATAAATCTTTAGTCAGGGACACCCCCTGTTGCATGATTAAGAATAAAAAACAGTGGGCCTAAAATGGAACCCTGTGGAAGACCAAATTTTACCTATTTAAGATCAGTCAAATAAAACCTGAGCTCAGGACCAGGTAAGCATTATTCTAATAACTAACCACATTTTTAGTCTATCTAGAAGAACACTTTGATCCAAATCTTCATTAAAGGTAATTTAACACAAGTAAGGAGAAACAACCCTGAATGGATTCCAGTAGATGGTCATTTAATACTTTACTAAATCCTGACCTCATGATGATGATCGCATGAAGGTTATTCCTATGAAGGTTTGGAATTAAGTATTATACTACAATATTTTGCAAGTGTAGACACAGATAGGGTTTCATATTGATCTTAAGTGGGACAGATCGGTTTGTTTTTTTTTTTTTTTTTAATAAATTGATCTGAACCAAGAAAAACTTGATCTTTTGAAACATTTAGTAACCCTTTAAGATAAAATCAGTTTTAAATTCTGTGGATGCATGTGCAACACTGAGCTGGAAATCAATGCCTTTACTTTGCTTTGCAATCAGCTCAAGTAAACAATACAAAACAATAATTTTCATAATAATAATTTTCCTAGTTTTGTAAACACTTTAAAAATAATAATATATTTAATCCATCTTAAAGTTTGATTAAGAGTTTTAGCCAATATACACTATATGGATAAAAGTACTGGGATTTCTGACTGTGTCCCACACAGGGGGCGGTGACATGACATTTTCCCTCCACTTGAATTAGGAGATCCAAACCTGTTCCAGCATGACAATGCCCCTGTGCACGAAGCCAGATTCATTAAGATATGTTTTACGTGAGTGACCTACTATAGAGCTCTGACCTCAACCCTACTGAACACCTCTAGGATGAATGTGAACGGTGGCTGCCCCCCAGACCTTCTCACCTCAACCAACTTCAGTACCTGACTTTACTAACACCCTTGTGGCTGAATAGGCACAAAGCTTCCCAGAAGAGTGGAGGTTATTTTACAGCAAATAGGGACTAAATGTGGAATAGGATGTTCAAAAAGCAGAAAAGTGTTAAATTTGAACCACTGAATAATTTACTGTAGAAGGCGTGTATAGACTTTGATGTTCCTCAAATAAAGAGCTGATCCATATACATTGGAAAAAAATTGTCAGGTGTTTGAGGTGCTGCAATTTATAAATAAAATGTATAATTCCTAAAAATCCTTGTCCAATTTTTCCAATAAAGGAATATTAATTAATTTTGAGAAAATTGGATTTCTAAATCAATCAATTCAATGATTTGGTTTTTAAGAATTTAGTTTAGTTTTATTGCTTAATATGGGTTTGTTGGTTTAATATGGTTTAATTTTTTAAAAATATTTAATAAAAAATAACTATAATTATTATTATTTTCTATGCACGTCATGAGAGATAAAAATGTTCAAAGCTGTTTTTTTTATTTGCCCTTTTTCACATTTCCCTTTGAAACAAAATGTGAACGCAACCGATTTTCGACCGGTTTATAAAAGCAAATCTCTGAAAATATTCCAAACAGCGTCGTCATATCAATAAAGTGGTTAGAGAGTGTTGTCCATCACATAATGACCTCGTCTTGTTCCGCTGATTCTTCTCCAGCGCATCTGAGGGAACTCGTTATTTGAAAAAAGCAACAGTAGACTTCTAAGTTGACAGCTTATTAGTCCTCATCCTATTCTTCCCAAATACATCTGAGTCTGTAATTAGATCATCTCTCTGCTTTCCTCCCACTCGGTGCTGCTTCCGAGCGAAAGCGTCGTATTTTTACCTTCTCCACTCACCCTTTTTTATAAATATGTTTGAAAAAAGTAACTTATTTTCTCCCTGGAGTGTTTGGAGACATGAGAGATGATAACATGTCAGAATAAATTAACATTAAAATCAAGCTGTCTAGAAAGAAATGGTGATGGAATTGTATCTGCTTTTAATGTGATTTTGAACACTTGGGAATTTCGTCATAAATCGCTTTGTTTTATGTGGAAAAAACTGATCTAATTGAGTTCTTAAAGTGTGTTTTTTTATCTTAAAACGTTTTCTGCTATAGATGAAAACTAACTGATTGACACAAAAGGAAGATACTAGTTATGCTAGGGCTAAGGGATGCTAAGCTAACATTCCACCATAATTACGTAGAAGTTCCAAATGACATCATAGAGCAAATCGGATAATAATAATAATTTTCAACAATACCTACATGTAAAATCGTATACAGTATATTTTTTTATTTATAAATCAGTAATAATCCAGGTCTAGGTAAGTCTAAAAAAATGTTAGTGCACAATGAGAAGATCAATAGCAGCCTACACATAGCTGTGTATTATTACCTTTTAGCATTGACAGGTTAAACTGTCATTGATGTTTGCAGAAATTGACTGAATGGATCCAAATGATGTTTAATTTTCCTTAATTATTTTATATATGTCTTGTGAAATCTGGGATTCTGCTTTTCCAAGTCACACACAGAGATAAAGTAGTGTTATTCGATTACATTCACTTATATGGTTATTAATAAATAGTTCTTAAAGAAAGAGAATTACTCCAATCAGGCATTCCATTATGACCATCTGCCTAATATTGTGTTGGTCCCCCTTTTGCAGCTAAAACAGTCGTGACCCATCTAACATTAACAGCATGATCTTCTTCAGCAGTTTGAGCTACAGGAGCTCGTCTGTTGGATCGGACCACATGGACCAGCCTTCGCTCCCCACATGATCCTCGGCCGCCCACGACCCTGTTGCCGGTTCACCACTGTTCCTTCCTTGGAGCACTTTTAATAGACCACTGCAGACTGGGAAAAGCCCACAAGAGCTGCAGTTTTGGAGATGCTCTGACCCAGATGTCCAGACGTCACAATTTAGCTCTCATCAAACTCGCTCAAATCCTTACGCTTGCCCATTTTTCCTACTTCTAACACATCAGCTTTGAGGACAAAATGTTCACTTGTTTATAATGTTACTCCTGATAAGTGTACGTGTTTCTGTATTGCTTCTATATTAATAATGAAGCTGTTAGAGTTCACTCCTGGTTACCTCTACTGATCTACCACTCCCCCTGCGTGGATAATGCTTTGTGTGGTTAACGCTCTGAACTCACACCCGATCTTCCAGCCAATCACAATCCACAATTCAGACAGATCATTGAATAAATATATCCCTTTTATGATTATAAGACATATAATACAACAGAAAAAAAAGTGTATATGTAAATAAAACATATACTAGAGATTCATATATACCGTCATTTTTTACTATTAAGCGCACCCAAATATAAGCCGCACCCACTGAATTTGACAAAGATGTTTATTTTGAACATAAATAAGCCGCACCTGTCTATAAACCTTATGTGTAAAACTAAAACTTTTCACAGGCTTTATGAAAGTCAGTGTCTGTTACACGGCTTGTATCTAAACAGTAGCCTACCAAGAAAGTCATTGTTCACTGTCTTCCTCCTTCCTTTCACAACAATTTCTCTCGGGAGTTTTTCTTTTGGCATCGTCGTGCATTTAAAAGTCACCATCGGTGAAGCTTTTCTCCCGATGCCGTGCAGCTCAGAACACAGGTGAAGTGCGTTTTCATACTCGGTTGTTTTCAGCGTGATGAATGATTCTCCTATCCTGTAGACAGTCCGAGTGAGCGGCAGGTCAAACGTCAGAGGAACCTCATCCATATTTATGTTGTGGTGCGGCCCGATTCAGTGGGAGCGCATCTGATTTAATATAAAGAGTTTCATTGGTTTACCTGAACCCGTTCGGCAATTTCATTGGTCTAATGTTATGGGGCTCAGTTTTTTGTCTTGAAGTTTGTGAAACTGGGAAAAACCCCGGAAAAATCCATAAATTAGCCACTTCATTGTTTAAGCCGCGGGGTTCAAAGTGTGGGGAAAAAAGTAACAGCTTATAGTCCAGAAAATACGGCACAATATGTATATGTAATATGTTTATGTAATATGTATATGTAACATGTATATGTAATCTTTACTAGGATGAGCACAAGCAATAGTAAAAAGTAAGACACTCTTCCCCTCACTCTTCCCTCTTTGTGGGAACTTCCCCGTCCACTCATTCACCACGTCACGTTTGACACGCGTCGTTTTAGATGTAAAACTTTTAACGAGTTAATTAGAAGATTCTGATTGTCTCCGAGAGGGGTGGATCCGCCCTACAGTGATAAGGAGAATGAATCAGGATTGCTGTAGCACCTGAAGCAGCTGGACGCCGACACGCAGCTGTGGACGCTCCACAGGGGGACCGCACCATCGTCCCTGTATCTTCTGATTGAATGAGTACTTTAAACCCTCTTATTATCATTAACAAGGCAGACAGACAGCTGACAAAAAAAATCTTAACATTACACATAGGATTGAGGAGTGCGATTTCATAAAACGAGTTCACGCCCGCAATCCGGCGACGGAGATGTAGAGCTGATGCTGATGGCATTTCAGATTCAGAATAAAAGGGTTTAGAAGGTGTATGGTTTTCCACAAGGTCAGGAAAAGTTAAATAATAACAGTCTATGTTGAAGAGCTACAAAAAAGGGGGCTAAATATTTTATTGTTCTAGAAATAAAACCAACCTAAATGGTCTGGGTTTCGTCGTACATATAGTATTAATGGTATGGCATGTGCTAGTCAGTCAGAGGTAATTTGATTGCATTTGCTAATTGCACTAAAGTAATTTTCCTACTAGCCTGTTGTATAATTTGCTAAGTCATCCGATGTAATTAAGGGTTGATGTTTTTGAGTTAGGCCCTAGGACGGACAGACAGATGGACAGATGGACAGGCGGACAGACAGACAGACAGATAGTTAGAGAGACAGACAGACAGACAGACAGACAGACAGACAGACAGACAGACAGACAGATAGATAGATAGATAGATAGATAGATAGATAGATAGATAGATAGATAGATAGATAGATAGATAGATAGATAGATATTGCTAATTGCTCTGAAGTAATTACATGTTCTTAACTAGCCTGTTGTATCATTTGCTAATGATAAGCTAATTTGCGTAATCTGAGGTAATTTATGTTTACATTTTGAGATTGGCTTTATTTGATAGATAAATAGATAGATTATAAAGTAAATTTGCCTTTGCTAACTAACCTGTTGTATTATTTGTTAACTCATCTGAGGTCAATTTGGGTAGATTGTTTTGAGGTAGACCTTGGATGATTTAGATTTAGCATTGTTTCACAATTCTGAGGTAATTTCAATACTTGTGTTGTCTGTGGTCCAATTTGAGGTAGCTGACAGTATGTTTTTATTTAATTCCTTGTATTTACTCAATATTCTAAAGTAATTTTTTTAGGACCTACTTTCTGAGGTATGTTAACATTTTTAGCTAATCTGAGGTAATTTACATTATCATAGCACTCCTTTTTTAACTTGAAGTAATTTTTAAAGACCTACTGTCTGTGGTATGTTAGCATTTGCTAAGCAATCTGGGGAAAGTTACACTATTTTAGCATACAATTACTATTCTGAGGTAATTCCTGATTTTGATTGATTGATTAGGACCTACTATTAGTGGGAGTTAGCATTTTGTATCTAATTTGAGGTAAATTAAGTAATTTAGCATTTTCTCAGTTTTACAGTATGAGGTCATTACTGTTACGTTCTACTGTATAAGGTATTTTGGATTTTTCTAAAAGACCTGAGGTCATTTGAGCATTATCTTACAGTTCTGAGGTAATTTCTGTACATTTAACTGTCTGTTGTACTAATTTGAGGTAGTATATTTTTTTATTTAATTGATGGCATTTACTCAATATTCTGAGGTAGTTTCTTTTAGGTCCTACTCTCTGAGGCATGTTTACATTTTTAGCAGGTCTGTGGTATGTTAGCATTTGTAATTTAAGGAAATGTACACTATTTTATCATATAAATCTGAGGTATTTCAGCATTTGTTAACTAATATGAGGTTTTATTTTAGCATTAACTTTCTGTTCTAAGGTTTCATATCATAAGTCTCATGTCTTACTGTATTAGGTTTATTGGCATTTGCCAACTAATCTGAGGTTATATCTAAAGTAATTTCTGATGTCATTTGATAACTAAAATGAAGTAATTTATTTGAGCATTCCCCTCTATATTCTGAGGTCATTTCTGTTACCCTGTGCCACCTAAACTAAGGTTATGTAGATTTGCAAGCTAACTATATGATAGCAAGTGATATATGGTCTTTATAATCAGACCTATTTCAATGTCAGATTTTACCCATTATTCTAAATTATTCTTAATTACTGTTATGTCACGTGCCACCTAATCTGGGCAGATGCATCGTCCTAAAGCTAACCTGAGGTAATATCTTTTAGCATAAACAATCTAGTGTGAGGTCATTTATAGTTCAATAACTCATTTGAGGTAATTTACGTCATCTTTGCTCTAGCCTAACTCGTCACTGATGCTAATCGTAAAAGATATTTGAGTTTTTAATTGAAGTTTTATATATTTAATCTTTGTGTGGATAAAGAAAAAATCAACCCTATGTGTGATTTCAACTTTCTTATCCAGCTTTGTGGGTATTGAAAGCTTTTTATGGACGTGGGGGTCATGAAAAGAAAGTGCTGGTGTTTTCAAAGACATGCTAATGGATTGGGCTCTGGAGGGTTTGGACTGTAGTTTATTCGGTGTCATAATAAAAAGAATCTCCAGATCCCTGCTTGGTTTGAGCTGGAGTCAGAGGTCAATTGTTTGAAGTGAAAATTATGGCGCTAATCCTCATTGTACTGCCGAGAGCAGGGAAAAACGGCCCGCTCTTCAACAATTAGCGAAGACTTTTCAAGGTGCCCGTCCACATCACAACATCTAGTGCTCTTATGTGTAAATGGAAGCAAGGACGGTGCGGTCGATAGAGAGGGTTTTTTCTTTTTTCCTTTTTCGTTTGATGAAGAATGAAAGTCTAAACCTGTTTGGAACGCAAACTGTTTTTTTGCCAAAGAATATTTGTTATAAGTATTTTAAGAAGTTGTGAAAAACGTGACAGCTTTGGGAACTGCCGACATGAAAAGATTTTACTTTTAGGCTTCTGCGATTTACGTTGATCTTTAATAAGTTTCTAAAGCTTTCACAAATATTGGCTTTTTTTCAAAGGATTCTGTCAGAGTTGATGAATATTATCTTATTATATTTTCATTTTTAGCTCAAAGTCATCTTGCCATTTTCTCCAGATTAATTTTTTTTGTTATTTTGACGTGACTGAATATTCCCAAGCTCTGATTGTTGGTTTTAAATTGGCCTGAAACTTCATACTGAGAAAACTTTCTGTTTTTTTGGTTCAAGATTATAAATTGGTGTCACAGCGTGTGAGATGATCCAATAAAATCTTTCCTGGATTCCATAACAGACTGTGAGGTAAAATGTTCTCCATGGGTTCGATGTGAAGACAAGAAAATGACCAAAATGACCATGTGCTATTACAAACATTCTTCAGTGTTAGTTCGAGGTGATCAGAAGTAGTATCTACTGTGGCCTGATGTCAAATCTTCAGTAGTTAATCTTAGATCATTTATTTTAGCATTCTCATAACAGCTCATTTCCGTTATCTAGTCTGAGGTAAATTAGCATTTTTAGCTAATCTGAAATATATACTTTTGTATCAGGCCTTAAGTGGTGTGGTTCAGCGAAGAAATTGGTAATAGGTAATTAGATTAGATTAGATTAGATTAGATTAGATTAGATTAGAACGCCAGTGTACGGAGTACAAGTACATAGCCAATGAAATGCAATTAGCATTAATGGGGAGGTACATTGTGCAGAGAAAATAGGTTAAAAATGATTATACAGATGTGATGTGTAGAAAGAAATTGTGAGTTTGCCTCTGGAATGAATAAGGTGATTGATCTGTCTATCTATCTATTCATAATAGTGTTGGAAAACATTCCCCTTACTATATTTTTCAAAGAAACTTGTCCGGTTAAGTCAATTACCAAGCCGTTTATATGTCCAAGGTCTCAGGTGTGTTCTTGGTCTTGTTTTGGTTTTCTCGTTCCTGTTTCTGCCTAGCACACTTTTGCATTGTTTAACTAATCACCCATTTTTTAACCGTTCCAAGGTTTTGCCTGCCGTATTGGAGTTGTGCCTGTTTTATATTAAACATTCTCATCCTGAACTTGCTTGCGCTTCAGCTATCGTGCACACTTGCATTATTTTCCCACCTGTGCATTATTGCTGGCAGCCATACTTATGAGTTATCATTTTTGCATAATTTTCTGATGTTATGAGGTCATTTGAAGGTCCACTGAATTTAAGGCATTAAATTTGATTGTGTGTCTTTAACATTCTACTGTATCAGGCACTTTATCCTTTGCTAATTCTGAGGTAATTTCTGTTTATTCCCACTGTCTGTGGTATGATGGCCTTTGCTGACAAATATGAAGGAATGTATTTTAGCATTCACTCAATATTCTGAATTTATTTCTGTTAGCATGTGCTTGACTGTTGATTTCTGTAAAGCTGCTTTGAGACAATGTCTGTTGTGAAAAGCGCTATAGAAATAAACTTGACTTGACTCGACTTGACTTGACTTGACTTAACTTGATTTGACTAACTAATCTGAGGTCTTTTGCATATTTTTAGCATTTACTTACTACTTTGAGGGCCTGGATCATACTAGGCTCGCTAGCACCTAGTGTCTGAGATATAATAGTATTTGCTAACTGATTTAAGGTAATTTATTTTGCCATTGATGCTAATCTGAGGTAATTTCTGTTAAAACGCATTCAACAATCTTTTTCCGAAATCTCATTTTCGAAAACCTGCTTGCGTAATTTTAAACGTTCTCCAAAGTGAGTTTAAGGTAATAACAATATGTTTTCTGGCCATGTTTGTGTTATGAGTTTTGTGTAATCCTGAGTCATCCTTCTAATGCCTTTTAGCACCGGGAGGATTGTATCGTATGGTAGATCGATAGATCACTTTATTCTTTCCAGAGGGATATTCACATTTTACAGCAGTGCAGAGAGAATCAAAATTGTTTCCAAAGAATGCTGCTTTCTGTCACAGACAAATTCCCCAGTAAACAATAAAGCCAAATATTTCTGAATAAAAATATATACATATTTCTGACAAAAGCTGGCCTTGTTCTAGAATATTCATTTTATTTTGAAATTATCTTTACATACTGTAACTGCTTTCAGGCCTTTGAACATAGAAGTAGTCATAAAACTGGATTCAAGGAATGAAGAGCTTTAATAAAATATTGTAAGGATCGAATATAACTGTAAAAAAAATAAATTAAAGAAGTGAGAATCAAGAAATTATTTGCTTTATATTCAGTTTATATTCTACGAGGTGGTGTCAAACTGTTTCGAGACTCACTCTTTTTACAAGAAAGTACTTTATATATCTACATTTACACAATATCACTTTCAAAATAGTCCCCCTTCTGTGATTCGCGCAATGCAGCTCTCAGCGATGGTGTCAAAGTGTCGACCTTCGAGCTGTATCTTCATCTTCAGGAAGAGGGTGAAGTCTACAGGAGCTGAATCTGGTGAGTGTGGTGGGTACGGAAGTGAGATCATGTGGATTGTTCTCCCACGATCATCATGCACATGTTGCCAAATGGTTTTGACATTTTCAGGGGTTGAGCTTGTTTAAGGTCTTCCAGATCGTTTGTCATCTTCCAGTGATGTTCTTCCGCTCTTGATGCGTGCGTGGTACTCAAAACACCTCGAACGTCTCATTGTAGCGTTGCCAACTGTGAAACGTACGTTGTGTCAAACGTCTCTGTGGTAGATTTGCCCAGTCTCACACAGAACTTCACGTTTGCTCTTTGCTTTAACTAGCTGTCCATGATCAAATCGCCGACGTGGTCAGAATAGCACCAGTTAGCACCATTAGTCTCGAAACCTTTTGAGAACACCGCGTATGTAGGGTTGCTTTGAACCCCTGAGCGTATACCAGGAATTATGGGCAGAGGGTGGGGATACAACTTCAGCATCTACGGCATAATACACATAAATAGAGATACATACTAGAGGATTCTAGTATGTCTGTTACAGCAAAAAATACTTAAGACAAATATGACATAAATAAAATATTCAAGTAGCAACAACCAATGAGCGAATATTAGAGGAGAAAACCTAAACATTAATAAAGGTTAAGTAAGAGTCTTGAGCATCAAGTCAAGCACTGTGAAAGGGATTTGGGACAGTTCTGAGCTCCTCAACCAAATATTACCCCTTCCATCTGCTGTCCCTTTGTCCTAGTTCATGTTTTCTTATCATAGAGATATTCAAAAACCCATTCCGTGGTCCAGATGAGGTTAGCAGCAAACATACAGACACAAGTAGCTGAAGAGGCACCGAAAAGTACTTATTATCTCAGTGGGACATCTTCTAACTCTGACAAGACCCTGAGCAACAATTACTCTCACGCTCCCTGTGTCTCTTCCTGTCAGTCTCTCTTTATGAGCCAAGGGGAGGTCACTGGAGTTCTCCATTTGGATGCAAAGTAAAGGAAAATGATGGCAGAAGGCAGTCCATCCCTGCACTCATATCCAGTTGAATAAGTGGTATGATATCAATGCTGTTTCACTACAAGGTTTTAGCAACCACTGGTTTATTTACCTAACCGAGGAGAGTGAGGGAGAGAATCAGGGTACGGAGTAAACTCTGCCGCTGGCGGCTTGCCTAGCGGCTGTGCCTTTGATCAAAGGGTGGGCTGCTGGTCAAGTGGGAAAACCCTGCTCTGAGCGCTGAGCTGAACATGCAACCCAACGCTCCAAACTCCCAAAGATCTACAGGGCAAAGAGGGGGCACGTCAATCAAGTGCTATTTCGACAGGCTCATATTGTGTAAGGATGGAGTTCTGACGGGTTTAGGATGTGAAATGCGTATCAAATGAGCACAGGATGGGTTACCACGCATTTATATACATAACACAAAAAATCCATGTACTAATAGAAACGCCTGGGAGCACAAGTGAAGCCATGCAACTTGATCCGATCAATGATTTTAGCATTCCGGTAAACGATTACTGATGCTAATGCTAGAAATTGTTCTAAAACCATCCTTTGGGGTTTCAAAATAATAATAAAAAAAAAAGCCCCGGTAAAGACTCACAGAACGGTCTATTTAAGTTCATTGTACCAACATTCATCCAAAGTGTATACTTTCTTTGCAGTCAACATGCAGAAGTGGTAGCTAAGTGGTTAAGATAATGGATTGCTGATTGAAAGGTCATGAGTTCAAATCCCATTTCCAAGTTTCCCTAAACAAGCCTCTTAACCCCTCAAGTGCTTAGTCGCATCAATAAGATTAGTGTAAGTCGATCTGGTTAAGTGCACCCCCACATTTAAAAAGCCCTCTCAACAATGCCAGAGACATATTTTAAATATGTTTTACACTTAGTTCTAATTATGGGATTTGGCAGACACCCTTATCAGAATCAGAATCAGGTTTATTGGCCAAATGTGTTGGCACACACAAGGAATTTAGTTCCAGATGTTAGTGACTCTTAAAGTACAGGCATAAATAACACTATACATTCAGCTTGGACTATACAAGACAAAACAGAAAAGACAAGACAAAAACACACTGTACAAGACAATACAGTCAATATAAACAGTACAAATATTAAATAGGGATACAAAGTATATGTATATTTTATATCATATTATCCAGAGCAATTTACCTTTATCTCCTACATACAACTAAGCAGCAATGGGTTTAAGGGTATTGCTCAAGGGCCAAAGGATGTGGCTGCTTGGTGTGACTGGGATTTGAAGCCACGAGCTTCGGATCCAAAAGACCAATGCCGTTACCACTGAACTACACACCTCCTCCTATAACATTATCTATATTCTCATATCATATCTGTTTTTTATAATAAAGGTAAACATTTCCTTTAGTTATTAATAGATGTCAAAGGGACCGATACCGTACCCTACCATTTCCGGCTTCCGGTCCACTGTCATTAGGAGAGCGGCCTCTAGGGGCGAATCACTGATGCTGTTCGCACTGCACGGAGAGCGCTATATTTATTATTTATAATTGATTAATTATATACTTATATTTATTCATTCATATATTCATATGTCTATGAAATAATAAACCAATTTAGCATTACGAAGCATTATAAATACATTGAAAATCATGATCAAATCTCCACAATAATACTGGTGGTAGCGCAGTGGTTAAGGCTCGGATTGGAAGGTCGGGGGTTCAAGCCCAGGAATTGCCAGGCTGCCACTCTTGGGGCTCTTGAGCAAGGCTCTAACAATCCGTGCTCCAGCTGCACTGTACTCAGTTCCTAACATCACAGGATACTCGAAGAAAGAATTTCACTGTGCTTTGAAGTACATGTGACAAAAATAAGGCACTTTTTGCGATGCAATCGAAGAGCTAGTGTCATTTCTTAGGGCCGAGAAGTTTCCCACTGGATCCCTACCTGTGGTGCTGTTGCACTCTGTTCCACGAAGGTCCAAAACAATCCACTTGCTTGTTAACAGCCAGGAAATATGGCACGATAACCAAGAATTAGAACAAAAAAGGGCACTCTGTCTCCATTGCGTCACTTCTAAATGGTGCTTATTATATCCGATTTAAAGCCTCAAACTTCATCCTATTCGTGCAGATTAATTACTTTCTCTGCTCGTTTCTTGTTTTATCAGCGTATTGCGTTTGAACTAAACAAAGACTTACCTGCATCAATCTTAATTACTCTACCGATGCTAAAGTAATACGAGGCTTTGGGTAAATGTTAGCCTAGCTGGCAGCACAAGAGGGTGTGGAGGTAAAGTCTCCTTCAAATAGAAGATGTGGAATCGATAAATATCACTTGGGCTGATTAGGCCTAATTAGAATTGTACAGAAGAGGAGTAGGAAAAAAAAAAACGCAGTGCTGGGAAAAGCTGTTTAGATTCAAGTTGGCGAAGCTGTCAAAGGCAATTAGGCTGCAGTGTTGGGGGGGGGGGGGTAGAATAAATTAAGAGTGTGTGTAAATGCGTGTGGGTTTGTGCAGCTAAGACAATCACAATCGAGCTGAAGGTCAACAAAATTAAAGCGTAAAGTGATGTGACTTGCGAATGCGGTGTCGTTTTATTTGGAAGTCCATATTAACTCAGTGTATGAAAGACTTTGAATAGTTTTTGTCTTATTAGACTCTCCCCGTGTCCTATATGGGGTGTCGGCCATTTTGTTGTGGTGTCCGTATTCTGAGCCAATTTTCTTACCTTCGTTCACTTGTTTATACCTTCAGTGCACTCTGATCTCAAGTTTACATTCGAATGTAGACTCAGCATATGACTATTTGCATATGCTGCAAATAACAATTCTCATCAGATAAATTAATTTGGCCAAAACCAGAATTAGCAAATTAGCCAGTCTCTCATTTTTTCCTGTTTTATGATACACCACAAAAAGTCCACAACAGCTTCTCCTCTCTGACGCACAATACCAATGCCAATTTCTGAATTTTCTCGATCAATTATCATTTCTTTCTACTCATATAGTAAATAATTGCCATGCACTGTATAGTGGTTATTGAACGAGTGTGCAATTTCAGACACCTCTTTAGATTCCTCTTATTGGCTGTTTGGGATGGAACTTGAACTGGTTTTATATTATTGTAGCGCATCCCATTTAAAGTTTGACCTACAGCAATCCCCCACGATAAACGAACCACACCCCAAAAGTGCTTTTTTATTTATTGTTTAAGCCGTAACTCCTCCTCCCACACACTTTAAACAGAAAACATTTGCAAGAATATACCGGGATGAATTTTGTATAAATTGGTAGAAATACAGTTCATTTCTAGTGCGTACATGTACTGCACAGCATACAGTTCTGTAGTAGAATATGCGTAGTTTCTCTGCTTGTTTGTTGGTCGAAGTGTCCTATGACGTCAAAAAAGAGGCGGAGGTAAAGATACACATCATATACATGCATTCTTTACTTTCTGTCCTGTACTGTATTAACATTTTACTTCATTTTATAATTAATAATTATATTTGAATTCATACATTTCATTCTTTCAATGTAAAACTCCATAAAAACAATTCTCTATAAGTTTTTTTGGTCGATCGTGGTATCAGCCAAAATACATATATATATATATATATATATATATATATATATATATATATATATATATATATATATATATATATATATATATATATATATATATATATATATATATATATATATATATATATATATATATATATATATATATATATATATATATATATATCCTTCTATAAATATATAGTACATTCTATATGTCATCTCTCAGCCAGGTAGACTTTCCAGCTCCCTGTAGACACCACAGCCTTCAAACGTGTGGAGAACACAGACTTCAACTCCTGACACATCTACCCTCTTCAGTCCTCACAATCGCTTATACTGACTGAGCACAGGTACACATACACACTATTTCACTATTTTATATTAAAGTCCCTCATTTACCTACAACACGTGATGTATTTTGTGCACTCATTTTTTACGGCCACGATTTTACCGTTTACATTTTCACACCTGTCTTTGAAGTTGCCTTGCCTACATTCTTCGTTTTTGCTAATTGACTGGCCTCGCATTCTTTAGTATTATTGTTCTTGCATGCCGATTTTGTATTCTGTCTGCATAATAAAACCTTTGGCTTGTTTGCATCTGCCTGCAGTATATAATATAGGATTTACGGCAAAGTTCTGACCACTGTGTTACTATATTGGAAATGTATTTTGGAACAGAAGGTCGTGAGTTCAAATCCCAGCACCACCAAACCAAGCCAAGCTGCCACCACTGGGTCATTAAACTAGGCTCTTAACCCTCAACTGCACAGCTGTAAATGTAAGTCGTTCTGGATAATAACTGCTATAAAATGTAAGTGTATATAATACAGGATTCTTGACAGTATATAATGTAGTATCAAGTATGTGGTTTTCATCTAGATGAAAGATATGAAAAGCAAACCACAGTAAATAGTAATGGTAAATGCCGTGTTTCAGTCACAACCCCACATTATTTGTGTGTAACTGTGAAAGTGTGTGTTGATCCACAGATCTGGCTCGAGTGTGTGCATGTAACTGCATCCAGTCCAATCCATCTGTCAGCTGTGAGGTTTGGCTGCAGCTGCGTGCCGCTGTGTTGGACTGCTGTGCCAGTGGAAAAGTCCTCGGCTTCACTGAGGTCTCGCTGTGAGTTATTTCACTCTACACACACACACACACACACACACACACACACACATCTTGTTTTAAGACAGAAAGAGA